>NC_134898.1:40000-197500 GCF_041734735.1 Babylonia areolata
GGTGAAGGGTGGACATAATACAGGCTGTAGTAACGGGTGAAGGGTGGACATAATACAGGCTGTAGTAACGGGTGAAGGGTGGACATAATACAGGCTGTAGTAACGGGTGAAGGGTGGACATAATACAGGCTGTAGTAACGGGTGAAGGGTGGACAGAATACAGGCTGTAGTAACGGGTGAAGGGTGGACATAATACCGGCTGTAGTAACGGGTGAAGGGTGGACAGAATACAGGATGTAGTAACGGGTGAAGGGTGGACAGAATACAGGCTATAGTAACGGGTGAAGGGTGGACAGAATACATGCTGTAGTAACGGGTGAAGTGTGGACAGAATACAGGCTGTAGTAACGGGTGAAGGGTGGACAGAATGCAGGCTGTAGTAACGGGTGAAGGGTGGACAGAATGCAGGCTGTAGTAACGGGCGAAGGGTGGACAGAATACAGGCTGTAGTAACAGGTGTAGGGTGGACAGAATAAAGGCTGTAGTAACGGGTGAAGGGTGGACAGAATACAGGCTGTAGTAACGGGTGTAGGGTGGACAGAATGGAGGCTGTAGTAACGGGTGAAGGGTGGACAGAATGCAGGATGTAGTAACGGGTGAAGGGTGGACAGAATACAGGCTGTAGTAACGGTTGAAGGGTGGACATAATACAGGCTGTAGTAACGGCTGAAGGGTGGACAGAATACAGGCTGTAGTAACGGGTGAAGGGTGGACAGAATGCAGGCTGTAGTAACGGGTGAAGGGTGGACAGAATACAGGCTGTAGTAAAACGTGAAGGGTTGACAGAATACAGGCTGTAGTAACGGGTGAAGGGTGGACAGAATACAGGCTGTAGTAACGGGTGTAGGGTGGACAGAATACAGGCTGTAGTAACGGGTGAAGGGTGGACAGAATACAGGCTGTAGTAAAACGTGAAGGGTTGACAGAATACAGGCTGTAGTAACGGGTGAAGGGTGGACAGAATGCAGGCTGTAGTAACAGGTGTAGGGTGGACAAAATACAGGCTATAGTAACGGGTGAAGGGTGGACAGAATGCAGGCTGTAGTAACGGGTGAAGGGTGGACAGAATGCAGGCTGTAGTAAAGGGTGAAGGGTGGACAGAATACAGGCTGTAGTAACAGGTGTAGGGTGGACAGAATACAGGCTGTAGTAACGGGTGGAAAGAATGCATGCTGTAGTAACGGGTGAAGGGTGGACAAAATGCAGGCTGTAGTAAAGGGTGGACAGAATGCAGGATGCAGTAACGGGTGAAGGGTGGACAAAATGCAGGCTGTAATAACAGGTAAAGGGTGGACAGAATGCAGGCTGTAGTAACGGATGAAGGGTGGACAGAATACAGGCTGTGGTAACGGTTGTAGGGTGGACAGAATACAGGCTGTAGTAACGGGTGAAGGGTGGACAGAATACAGGCTGTAGTAACGGGTGAAGGGTGGACAGAATACAAGCTGTAGTAACGGGTGAAGGGTGGACAGAATACAGGCTGTAGTAACGGGTGAAGGGTGGACAGAATACAGGCTGCAGTAACGGGTGAAGGGTGGATAGAATACAGGCTGTAGTAAACGTGAAGGGTGGACAGAATACAGGCTGTAGTAACGGGTGAAGGGTGGACAGAATAAAGGCTGTAGTAACAGGTGTAGGGTGGACAGAATAAAGGCTGTAGTAACGGGTGAAGGGTGGACAGAATACAGGCTGTAGTAACGGGTGAAGGGTGGACAGAATACAGGCTGTAGTAACGGGTGAAGGGTGGACAGAATACAGGCTGTGGTAACGGTTGTAGGGTGGACAGAATACAGGCTGTAGTAACGGGTGAAGGGTGGACAGAATACAGGCTGTAGTAACGGGTGAAGGGTGGACAGAATACAAGCTGTAGTAACGGGTGAAGGGTGGACAGAATACAGGCTGTAGTAAAACGTGAAGGGTGGACAGAATACAGGCTGTAGTAAAACGTGAAGGGTGGACAGAATACAGGCTGTAGTAACGGGTGAAGGGTGGACAGAATGCAGGCTGTAGTAACGGGTGTAGGGTGGACAAAATACAGGCTGTAGTAACGGGTGAAGGGTGGACAGAATGCAGGCTGTAGTAACGGGTGAAGGGTGGACAGAATGCAGGCTGTAGTAAAGGGTGAAGGGTGGACAGAATACAGGCTGTAGTAACAGGTGTAGGTTGGACAGAATACAGGCTATTGTAACGGGTGGAAAGAATGCATGCTGTAGTAACGGGTGAAGGGTGGACAAAATACAACCTGTAGTATAGGGTGGACAGAATGCAGGATGTAGTAACGGGTGAAGGGTGGACAAAATGCAGGCTGTAATAACAGGTAAAGGGTGGACAGAATGCAGGCTGTAGTAACGGATGAAGGGTGGACAGAATACAGGCTGTGGTAACGGTTGTAGGGTGGACAGAATACAGGCTGTGGTAACGGGTGAAGGGTGGACAGAATACAGCTGTAGTAAAACGTGAAGGGTGGACAGAATACAAGCTGTAGTAACGGGTGTAGGGTGGACATAATACCGGCTGTAGTAACAGGTGTAGGGTGGACAGAATAAAGGCTGTAGTAACGGGTGAAGGGTGGACAGAATACAGGCTGTAGTATCGGGTGAAGGGTGGACAGAATGCAGGCTGTAGTAACGGGTGTAGGGTGGACAGAATACAGGCTGTAGTAACGGGTGAAGGGTGGACAGAATGAAGGCTGTAGTAACGGGTGAAGGGTGGACAGAATGCAGGCTGTAGTAAAGGGTGAAGGGTGGACAGAATACAGGCTGTAGTAACAGGTGTAGGGTGGACAGATTAGAGGCTGTAGTAACGGGTGGAAAGAATGCATGCTGTAGTAACGGGTGAAGGGTGGACAGAATGGAGGCTGTAGTAATGGGTGAAGGGTGGACAGAATGCAGGCTGTAGTAACGGGTGTAGGGTGGACAGAATACAGGCTGTAGTAACGGGTGAAGGGTGGATAGAATACAGGCTGTAGTAACAGGTGTAGGGTGGACAGAATAAAGGCTGTAGTAACGGGTGAAGGGTGGACAGAATACAGGCTGTAGTAACGGGTGAAGGGTGGACATGATACAGGCTGTAGTAACGGGTGAAGGGTGGACAGAATACAGGCTGTAGTAACGGGTGTAGGGTGGACAGAATACAGGCTGTAGTAACGGGTGAAGGGTGGACAGAATACAGGCTGTAGTAAAACGTGAAGGGTGGACAGAATACAAGCTGTAGTAACGGGTGAAGGGTGGACAGAATACAGGCTGTGGTAACGGTTGTAGTGTGGACAGAATACAGGCTGTAGTAACGGGTGAAGGGTGGACAGAATGCAGGCTGTAGTAACGGGTGAAGGGTGGACAGAATGCAGGCTGTAGTAATGGGTGAAGGGTGGACAGAATGCAGGCTGTAGTAACTGGTGAAGGGTGGACAGAATGCAGGCTGTAGTAATAGGTGTAGGGAGGACAGAATACAGGCTGTAGTAACAGGTGTAGGGTGGACAGAATACAGGCTGTAGTAACGGGTGGAAAGAATGCATGCTGTAGTAACGGGTGAAGGGTGGACAGAATGCAGGCTGTAGTAACGGATGAAGGGTGGACAGAATACAGGCTGTGGTAACGGTTGTAGGGTGGACAGAATACAGGCTTTAGTAACGGGTGAAGGGTGGACAGAATACAGGGTGTAGTAACAGTTGTAGGGTGGACAGAATAGAGGCTGTAGTAACGGGTGAAGGGTGGACATAATACCGGCTGTAGTAACGGGTGAAGGGTGGACAGAATACATACTGTGGTAACGGACGAAGGGTGGACAGAATGCAGGCTGTAGTAACGGGTGTAGGGTGGACAGAATACAGGCTGTAGGAACGGGTGTAGGGTGGACAGAATACAGGCTGTAGTAACGGGTGTAGGGTGGACAGAAAACAGGCTGTAGTAACGGTTGTAGGGTGGACAGAATACAGGCTGTAATAACAGGTATATGGTGGACAGAATGCATACTGTAGTAACAGCTGTAGGGTGGACAGAATACAGGCTGTAATAACAGGTGTAGGGTGGACAGAATGCAGGCTGTAGTAACGGGTGGACAGAATGCAGGCTGTTTAACAGGTGTTGGGGGGGGACAGAATACAGGCTGTAGTAACAGGTGAAGGGTGGACAGAATGCATGCTGTAGTAAAACGTGAAGGGTGGACAGAATGGAGGCTGTAGTAACGGGTGAAGGGTGGACAGAATGCAGGCTCTAGTAATGGATGAAGGGTGGACAGAATACAGGCTGTAGTAACGGGTGAAGGGTGGACAGAATACAGGCTGTAGTAACGGGTGAAGGGTGGACAGAATACAGGCTGTAGTAACGGTTGTAGGTTGGACAGAATACAGGCTGTAATAACGGGTGTAGGGTGGACCGAATACAGGCTGTAGTAACGGGTGTAGGATGGACAGAATGTAGGTTTATTAACGGGTGAAGGGTGGACAGAATACAGGCTGCAGTAATGGGTGTAGGGTGGACAAAATGCAGGTTTTAGTAACGGGTGAAGGGTGGACAGAATACAGGCTGTAATATCGGGTGTAGTGTGGACAGAATGCAGGCTGTAGTAACGGGTGAAGGGTGGACAGAATACAGTTTGTAGTAACGGGTGAAGAGTGGACAGAATACAGGCTGTAGTAACGGGTGAAGGGTGGACAGAATACAGTTTGTAGTAACGGGTGAAGAGTGGACAGAATACAGGCTGTAGTAACGGGTGAAGAGTGGACAGAATACAGGCTGTCGTAAAAGGTGGACAGAATGCATGCTGTAGCAACGGGTGAAGGGTGGACAGAATACAGGCTGTAGTAACGGGTGAAGGGTGGACAGAATAAAGGCTGTAGTAACGGGTGAAGAGTGGACAGAATACAGGCTGTAGTAACGGGTGTAGGGTGGACAGAATGCATGCTGTAGTAACGGGTGAAGGGTGGACAGAATGCAGGCTGTAGTAACGGGTGTAGGGTGGACAGAATGCAGGCTGTAGTAACGGGTGTAGGGTGGACAGAATGCAGGCTGTAGTAACGGGTGTAGGGTGGACAGAATGCATGCTGTAGTAACGGGTGAAGGGTGGACAGAATGCAGGCTGTAGTAACGGGTGTAGGGTGGACAGAATGCAGGCTGTAGTAACGGGTGTAGGGTGGACAGAATGCATGCTGTAGTAACGGGTGAAGGGTGGACAGAATGCAGGCTGTAGTAACGGGTGTAGGGTGGACAGAATGCAGGCTGTAGTAACGGGTGTAGGGTGGACAGAATGCAGGCTGTAGTAACGGGTGTAGGGTGGACAGAATGCATGCTGTAGTAACGGGTGAAGGGTGGACAGAATGCAGGCTGTAGTAACGGGTGTAGGGTGGACAGAATGCAGGCTGTAGTAACGGGTGTAGGGTGGACAGAGTGGAGGCTGTAGTAACGGGTGTAGGGTGGACAGAATGCATGCTGTAGTAACGGGTGTAGGGTGGACAGAGTGGAGGCTGTAGTAACGGGTGTAGGGTGAACAGAATGCAGGCTGTAGTAACGGGTGTAGGGTGGACAGAATGCAGGCTGTAGTAACGGGTGTAGGGTGGACAGAATGCAGGCTGTAGTAACGGGTGTAGGGTGGACAGAGTGCAGGCTGTAGTAACGGGTGTAGGGTGGACAGAATGCAGGCTGTAGTAACGGGTGTAGGGTGGACAGAGTGGAGGCTGTGGTAACGGGTGAAGAGTGGACAGAATGCATGCTGTAGTAACGGGTGAAGGGTGGACAGAATGCAGGCTGTAGTAACGGGTGTAGGGTGGACAGAATGCAGGCTGTATTAACGGGTGTAGGGTGGACAGAATGCAGGCTGTAGTAAAGGGTGGAAAGAATGCAGGCTGTAGTAACAGGTGTAGGGTGGACAGAATCCAGGCTTTAGTAACGGGTGTAGTATCCACCCGGTTTCCTGTCCTTATCGCTGGCCACTGGTTCCAGAGCGTAGGCGTTCTTGTTCTGGTCCCTGGGTACAGACAGTGACGGTGGTGATCACTGTGTGTCTTCGTTTTTCAGTTTAGCATCTTTTCCCCATCAGTGATATTAGACGATTAAAAATTAAAATAAAATAAATAAAATAAAGGGCGTGTGTGGAGGGGGGTCGGGGGGAGGGGGGTGAGGGGGAGGGGCAAGGGGGTGGGGCTGGTGGTGGGGAGGGGAGAAAAAGTAGAAAAACTACCAAAAATGCATAACTAACTTGCAATTACATTTTACAGTAACAATTTTATAATGACAATAATTATTAGAAACCGTTAACACAATTCTGAACTACATTAAAGGAATGTAGAAATAGGGCTATGACCTAATGCCTGTGAAAGTCCGACCATAAGAACCTCGTCAGAAATAACTTTTCTAAAATCATCTGCAGAATAGCTATTATCTTTGAAATACTTGAGCAAGAAGGTACGTAACTGCTGACAGTGAAACAATGATGCAAGTTGAACTGCTTACCACAGATGCTTGTAACATTTTTACTATACTTTGTCTTCAGCGCATCAAGTTTTATGCGGAAGAAAGTAGAGGTTATTAACCTTATATAGCATGCTGATGGATTCGGTATCTTTTCTTTAATAATATTCTCGGGGAATAGTGTCCCTTTATGTTTTAAAAACTTTTCCCTTCATCGGTTATAAAATCGACCCCATACTGATTTTTTTTCAAACAAAGTGTATGCCTCTTTTTCAGAAAGGCGGACATGTATTTTTGTCGATTTTTCTGAATCTTGTGCTCCTCTTTTAGCTGCTTTATCAGCAGTTTCATTGCCATGAATGCCAACATGAGAAGGCACCCAACAAAAACTTACCTCAGTCCCTTTAATCCTCAAACAATGTACCGAATGATTTGCCTCAATAACTAAGTCAGGTCTTGTTTCAAGGCTAAATAATTCTAGAGCATAAAGTACTGATTTGGAATAAACAAAGAATGCTATTTTCAGAAAACTATCTGATGGCTCACTAAGTAGTTCAGAGCTTGTGTAATAGCAATTAGCTCAGCCGTGAAGATGGAAAGATATTTTCCGATAAAGTAAGATTTTTCAATTTTAAAGGCAGGAATATAGAAAGCCGCACCAACATTTTTGTCATCAAGAACAGATCCATCTGTAAATATATGGAAATGATTCGGATATTTTTCTGCTATATGAATTCTGGCAGTAGTTGTCGTGATATTGATGTTTTCTTCCTTTTTTGTTTCAGAATAACTGATATCAAAATCTGCTTTCAACATTTTCCAAAAAGGAACAGGAGAATGATATGGTTTTGCAGTTAACTCTTTCATGTCAACATCAGATTCTTTTAACAAATTTGAAACGTAAGTTGCAACTGTTTCTAGTGATGAAGTGGCTTTCGCTCTTTTAAAAAAACCAATGTCAGATCTTATTGTCAGTTCATCAGCAATGATTTTTTTGTCATTGAAGTGTATCTCACAGCGAATATTTCTGTTGCTGACTCACGATGTTCATTTAATGGAAGAATTCCGGCTGTTTTGTGCGTTTCCTGGTTGGATGCATGAGAGGGCACTCCGAGGGCAATGTTGATAGCCTTACAGTCTACACTTTGAATCTTTTGTAATAGATATTTAGGTGTACTGAAAATTATTTCTTGTGCATAGACTATCATAGATCTCACAAGGGCCATGGAAAGATGAATCAATGTTTTTGTATCCATTCCCCAGGGTAAGCGGCTTATGATTTTCATCAAATTGATATTTTTCCTTGTCTTTGTTAAGATGTAATCAAAGTGAGTGTTCCATGTCAGCTTTGAAGTAAGATAACACCTAAAACCTTCACCGCCTGTTTATAATCAATGACGTCACCAAGCAATTTAAAAATGGATATGCTAGATGGGTTACCACCTGAGTTAAACAACATCATACATGGTTTTTTCAGTCGACAAAGCTAGACAATTTTTAAACATATAGTTACCAAGGTTATCAAGATCAGATTGATACAAACGATGTATGTAATTCTGTGCTCTTTGTGGGGTTGACTTTGTTTAGATTGACACCCATCCGCATACATATGTCATCAGCATACTGTACTAAAACTACAAGATTTGTCAATACCTTTGGGATATCCTGAATATGAATATTAAAGAGAATAGGGGCTATAACTGAGCCATGTGGAATTCCCATGTCAAGTTTATGTGGCAACGAATGTGTTCCCACCCTTGCTTAAATGATTCTATCAGATAAAAAGCTTTTTATATACCAATGGAGATTACCAGATATTCTAACTGATTTCAGTTTGTATAACAGACGTTTGTGCCAAACCTGATCGTAGGCTTTACACACACACACACACACACACCTAGTAAAGATACAACTCAAATTAAACGTCAGTTTGCCGACCCCCCCCCAAAAAAAAACAACAAAAAACAACAACAACAACAACAACAAACAAACAAACAAAAAAACAACAAACAAACAAAAAACAAAACAAAAAAAACAACAACAAAAAACCCCGTTGCTAGGACATTTTTTCTGCCGGCAGACTGACGTTTTGAGTTGTAATGTTTACTTGGTGTGTGTGTGTGTGTGTGTGTGTGTGTGTGTGTGTGTGTGTGAGTGTGAGTGTGAGAGTGTGTGTGTGCAATCTCCGTGACGCTGACAACTGCTGTCACATGTCAATGTTCCTGGTGATAACAAGTGCTGTCTCAGTATATATTCCTGTTGCCAACGACTGCTGTCAGATGTCTGTATCATCCACTTTGTCTCTCTGCTGCTCCCTCTGTCTCTCCCTCCCCCCACCCCGACCCCCTCTGTCTCTCCCTCCCCCCACCCCCTCTGTCTCTCCCTCCCCCCACCCCGACCCCCTCTGTCTCTCCCTCCCCCCACCCCCTCTGTCTCTCCCTCCCCCCACCCCGACCCCCTCTGTCTCTCCTTCCCCCCACCCCTTCTGTCTCTCCCTCCCCCACCCCCTCTCCCTCCCCCCCCCCATTCCCTCTCTCTCCCTCTCTTCTTCCCCGATTCCCTCACAAACGCACGCACACACGCATGCACGCACTCCACACACAAACGCACACGCACACGCACACGCACCTCCCAAATTCCTTGGCATCCTCAATGGTTTCGGGCAGCTGCTTGTTGAGTGTTTCCGGCAGGAAGAGCGCACAGATCCCCGCCAGCACCGACAGTCCCCCGAAGATGATGGACGGCAGCGCCAGTCCGAAATCTCCGCTGACGAAGTAGCCCTGACAGACACACACAGGCCGTTCATTACTGACCACCGTCAGGATGGCTACCAACATGACAACGAGACGACTGCTGTTGTTGTTGCTGCTGCTCTACTACTACTGCACTACTACTGCACTGACATTCGTCTGTCACATTTCTCTAAACACACCAGAACTCACGTAAGCGTGTACACAAGCACAGACAGACAGAAACACACAGACAGACAGAGACAGACAGACAGACAGACAGATACACACACACACACACACACACACACACACACACACACGCACGCACGCACGCACGCACGCACGCACGCGCGAAGTACAAAAATAAATCCCGAAACTCTCTGACGGAGAAAAATCTTCCAAGTTATATACCTTCCTAACCGTAACCCAGACACGAACCCATAACACCCACCCGCTGAACCTAACCCTAACCCATAATCCATAGCCCTGACCCTACCACCAGTCCTAACCCTACCCCTTACCCCCTGCCCGCTGAACCTAACCCTAACCCATAATCCATAACCCTGACCCTACCACCAGTCCTAACCCTACCCCTTACCCCCTGCCCGCTGAACCTAACCCTAACCCATAATCCATAACCCTGACCCTACCACCAGTCCTAACCCTACCCCTTACCCCCTGAACCTAACCCTAACCTTAACCCTTACCCCCTGAACCTAACCCTAAACCATAATCATTACCCCCTGAACCTAACCCAAACCCTAACCCCATAACCCCTACCCCTGAACCTAACCCTAAACCATAATCATTACCCCCTGAACCTAACCCTAACCCCTGAACCTAACCCTAAACCATAATCATTACCCCCTGAACCTAACCCTAACCCTAACCCCTGCCCCTGAACCTAACCCTAAACCATAATCATTACCCCCTGAACCTAACCCTAACCCTAACCCCTGCCCCTGAACCTAACCCTAAACCATAATCATTACCCCCTGAACCTAACCCTAACCCTAACCCTGAACCTAACCCTAAGCCATAATCATTACCCCCTGAACCTAACCCTAACCCCCTAACCCCTACCCCCTGAACCTGACCCTAACCCCTACCCCTGAACCTAACCCTAACCAATGACCCTAAACCATAACATCTACCCCGTGATCCTAACCATAAACCATAACCCCTACCCCCTGAACCTAATCCTAAACCATAATCATTACCCCCTAAACCTAATCCCTACCCCTGAACTTAACCCCTAACCAATGACACTAAACCATAACCTCTACCCGCTGAATCTAACCCTGACCCTACCACTATTTCTAACCCGAACCCATAGCCCTTAACCCGTAACCCTAACCCTACCCACTGAACCTAACTCTACCCAATGACCCTAACCCACAACCCCTACCCCATGAACCTAACCCTAACCCTAACCCACAACCCCTACCCCATGAACCTAACCCTAACCCTAACCCACAACCCCTACCCCATGAACCTAACCCTAACCCTAACCCACAACCCCCACCCCATGAACCTAACCCTAACCCATAATCCCTACCCAATGACCCTAACCCACAACCCCCACCCCATGAACCTACCCCTACCCCCAACGCTCAGTTTATATCACAGATTGACATAACTATACTGTTGGGCCAACAGCAAAAGAGAGCTTAATGATCAGTGGTCTCTCCACTGTAATGGGGAGTCCTTTTCAGTCTTTTGTGAAGGGCTATGACTGACAAAAGGAGACACGATTGCACTGGTTCTTTGTGCTGAAGCTTTAGGGGGTAGCTGGCCTTTGGGGACCATCCCACCGCCATCTGTCCTAAACATCCTTTATACGAGAGAGTGGGCAAGATACTCTCTGCCATAATCAAATTCTTGCCCAGATAGTGAGGACAGCAGATGCCTCCTCTGCTGTTCTGGTGGTCATAGTCCTACCCCTTGACCAGGACCTAAACCCATACTCTCTGCTACTGACTAACCCATAACCCCTACCTCCTGACCCTGACTCTCCCTGAATGTAACCCCTGACCCCTACCCCCTGACCCTAACTCTAACCCCTAAATCTGACTAACGCCTGAGGCTGACCTTAATCCTACCCCCTGACCTTAACCCTACCCCCTAAATCTCAACCCCTGACTCCAACCCAGCCCCCTGACCCCGACCCCACCCCCTGACTCTGACCCCAACCCTACACCTGGATACCCGACCCCAATCCCACGACCCCAAAACCCCTGACCCCAACCCCACCCCAAACCCCTGACCCCAACCCTAATCCCTGACCTCGACCCCCAGCCCTACCCCCTGACCCCAACCCTAACCCTGACCCCCATCTTAACCCTAACCCCCTTGACACCAACCCTAACCCTAACCCCCTTGACACCAACCCTAACCCTACCCCCCTTGACACCAACCCTAACCCTACCCCCCTGACCCCAACCCTAACCCCCTGACCCCAACCCTTACCCCTGACCCCAACCCTAACCCTGACCCCCATCTTAACCCTACCCCCTTGACCCCAACCCTAACCCTACCCCCTGACCCCAACCCTACCCCCTGACCCCAACCCTAACCCTACCCCCTGACCCCAACCCTACCCCCTGACCCCAACCCTAACCCTACCCCCTGACCCCAACCCTACCCCCTGACCACAACCCTAACCCTACCCCCTGACCCCAACCCTACCCCCTGACACCAACCCTACCCCCTGACCCCAACCCTAACTCTACCCCCTGACCCCAACCCTACCCCCTGACACCAACCCTACCCCCTGACACCAACCCTACCCCCTGACCCCAACCCTACCCCCTGACCCCAACCCTACCCCCTGACACCAACCCTACCCCCTGACCCCAACCCTAACTCTACCCCCTGACACCAACCCTACCCCCTGACACCAAGCCAGTCCCTCACCAGGTCGGCAACGTAAGGGGAGGCAATGCCGCCGATGCGGGCCATTAGAGAGCTGCTACCCATGCCGGAGTTGCGGACCAGCGTGGGGAAGAGCTCTGCAGAGAACACGTAGATGATGGCGAAGGCGGCAGAGATGCCGAACTTTCCGATCATGGACAGCGTGATGGTGATCCACTCCTCATCTGCACACGGATCAAACACTCAGTTCAGGACGACACTTCGCACGAGCAAGGATACAAAGAAACCGACACGGACACATTTACAGACGCACACGGACAGATACAGACACACACACACACAGACATACAGACACCCACACACACATACACCCACCACATTGACCCTCGTCTAAAATAACATACAGTTGAAAAAAGTTAAAATAATGAACGAATGAATGAACCCTCAGTGCCATCGATGACGTTAAAAGATGATGCCCCCCCCCCCCCCCACACACACACACAGAAAGCCCCCGCCACCACCATCATCCCCCCCCCTCCGCACACAGATCCCCACCCCCACCTCCCCGACACACACACCCCCACTGACCCTCAGTGCCGTAGATGACGGGGAAGATGATGGCCACACAGGCCAAACCGCCCCCGATGATGGTGAAGCAGTGCAGGGGCCGGCGGCCGATGCGGAAGAGGAAGACGAGACAGAAGACGTAGGACAGCGTCTCCGCGATGTTGGCGTAGAGAAAGTTGAGGTACAGGTTGCCCGACAGGCTGCCCACGTTCAGTCCCAGGCCGTAGTACACCATGCTGACCATGATCCTGTTCAGTACATCAACACTACACCATGCTGACCATGATCCTGTTCAGTACATCAACAGTACACCATGCTGACCATGATCCTGTTCAGTACATCAACAGTACACCATGCTGACCATGATCCTGTTCAGTACATCAACAGTACACCATGCTGACCATGATCCTGTTCAGTACATCAACACTACACCATGCTGACCATGATCCTTTACAGTACATCACATCAACAGTACACCATGCTGACCATGATCCTGTTCAGTACATCAACAGTACACCATGCTGACCATGATCCTGTTCAGTAAATCAACAGTACACCATGCTGACCATGATCCTGTTCAGTACATCAACAGTACACCATGCTGACCATGATCCAGTACATCACATCAACAGTACACCATGCTGACCATGATCCAGTACATCACAACAGTACACCATGCTGACCATGATCTTGTACAGTACATCACATCAACAGTACACCATACTGAATTCCAGCTGAGGTCTACAAAGAAGGTGGTATGGTGCTGACTGAGAAGCTTCATCAGCTGTTCCAGCTCATCTGGCAGCATGAGGCAGTTCCACAGGACTTCAAAGACGCTTCCATCATACACCTGTACAAGCGCAAAGGAAATCGTCAGGCATGTGACAACCATCGTGGAATATCCCTGCTGTCCGTCGCAGGCAAGACTCTGGCCAGAGTGCTATTCAACGTCTCATAGCGCTCCTTGAGCAAGGTCTCCTACCAGAGAGCCAGTGTGGCTTCCGGAAAGAACGCGGGACTATCGACATGGTGTTTGCTGCTAGGCAGCTCCAGGAGAAGTGTCAGGAACAGAACGCCGACCTTTGCTCCACCTATGGCGATCTGACCAAGGCCTTCGATACTGTTAGCAGAGATGGCCTTTCGAGAATCTTGGCGAAGTACGGATGTCCCAGAAAGTTCATCACCATCATACGGCAACTACACGATGGGATGCTGGCCCGAGTCCAAGACAACGGAGAGACTTCGGAACCATTCCCTGTCTCCAACGGATTCAAGCAAGGGTGTGTTCTTGCCCCCACCCTGTTCAGTCTCATGTTTTCAGCCATGCTGACAGATGCCTTCAGAGACGCTGACGTAGGCATTGGCATCAGGTACCGCACAGATGGCTCACTCTTCAACCTCAGGAGGCCTCAAGCAAAAACCAAGTTGAGGACAGACACCGCCAACGACTTCCTGTTTGCTGATGACTGCGTTCTCAACGCTGCCTCCGAAGCTGACATGCAACACAACGTCGACAAGTTCTCTGCTGCCTGTGACAACTTTGGCCTCACAATCAGCACAAAGAAGACTGAGGTGATGCACCAGCCAGCTCCAGGAAAGCCTTACGTTGAACCAAACATCTTCATCAACGGGCAACGACTGAACGCGGTGGACAAGTTCACATACCTGGGCAGTACACTCTCTCGCACAGTTGTCTTCGACGACGAGGTGAATGCCAGACTCGCTAAAGCCAGCGCTGCCTTCGGCAGACTCCATAAGAACGTTTGGAACGGGAGAGGCATCACCCTGGAGACGAAGCTCAAAGTATACAAGGCCATAGTTCTCACCACACTGCTCTATGGATGTGAATCATGGACGGTCTACAAACGCCACGCCAAAAAGCTGAACCACTTCCACACCACCAGCCTCAGAAAACTTCTCGGCATAAAGTGGCAAGAGAAGATCCCTGACACAAAGGTGCTCACTCGTGCAAACTTGCCCAGCATCTACATCATCTTGATGCAGGCCCAGCTGCGCTGGGCAGGCCATGTAGTTCGCATGCCAGACCACCGGCTCCCCAAGAAACTGCTGTACGGCGAACTCCAACATGGCAAGCGCTCCCATGGAGGCCAAAAGAAGCGCTTCAAAGACACTCTGAAAGCTTCTCTGAAGGCGTTCAACATCAGCCACGACACTTGGGAGCTGAATGCAATGGACAGACCAAAGTGACGTTCAGCTGTCCACAACGGCGCCAAATCCTGTGAGGCCAAAAGAATCGCTGCAGCAGAGCAACGCAGACAGGCCAGGAAAAGCAGTGCCAGCAAGTCCCCGACAGCCGCCACCATCCCCTGTCCACACTGCGTCAGAACCTTCCGGGCGCGAATTGGCCTGACCAGTCATCTGCGCACCCACAGAGCCCAAACCACCCACCCCCAAGGTGACTAGATGGTCCTCGTCGATGCCGACGGACGAACCACACACACCATACTGACCACGATCCAGTACATCACATCAACAGTACACAATGCTGACCATGATCCTGTAGACTACATCAACAGTACACCATGCTGACCACGATCCTGTACATCACATCAACAGTACACCACGCTGACCATGATCCTGTTCAGTACATCACTTCAACAGTACACCATGCTGATCATGATCCTGTTCAGTACATCACATCAACAGTACACCATGCTGATCATGATCCTGTATTTCACATGAATAGTACACCATGCTGACCATGATCCTGTATTTCACATGAATAGTACACCATGCTGACCATGATCCTGTTCAGTACATCACATCAACAGTACACCATGCTGATCATGATCCTGTTCAGTACATCACATCAACAGTACACCATGCTGATCATGATCCTGTTCAGTACATCACATCAACAGTACACCATGCTGACCATGATCCTGTATTTCACATGAATAGTACACCATGCTGACCATGATCCTGTACAGTACATCACATCAACAGTACACCATGCTGACCATGATCCTGTATTTCACATGAATAGTACACCATGCTGACCATGATCCTGTACAGTACATCACATCAACAGTACACCATGCTGACCATGATCCTGTTCAGTACATCACATCAACAGTACACCATGCTGATCATGATCCTTTAAATACATCAACAATACACCATGCTGACCACGATCATGTACAGTACATCACATCAACATTAATCATGCTGACCATGATCCTGTTCAGTACATCACATCAACAGTACACCATGCTGATCATGCACCTGCTCAGTACATCACCTCAACAGTACACCATGCTGACCATGCACCTGCTCAGTACATCACATCAACAGTACACCATGCTGATCGTGCACCTGCTCAGTACATCACATCAACAGTACACCATGCTGACCATAGTCCTTTACAGTACATCAACAGTGCACCACGCTGACCATGATCATGTTGATTACATCACATCACATCAGAAGTACACCATATCACAGGATGTCACATAATCTGTTCACCGTATCATTACAACACCACATTAACAGTACACTATGTCATATGATATCCCATCAACAGTACATCATATCAGAAGATATATCAACAATACACCATATCACTTCAACAGTACATCATATCATATGATATCCTATCAACAATACATGTCACTTAGCAGTACACCATATCAGAGGATATCACATCAATCAATCAATCAATCAATCATTAAAATCAAAACCACTTTATTAATACACATGGAAATTGACCTGTGCAAGCACAGGCTCGTTGTAAACACTAACATAAAATTATCATGCACAATCAAATAAGAATTTCAATAGCTGACGATAAACTAAAACAAGCCTCCCCCCTTCCCCCTCACGCACACATACACACGCTAAGACAACAGGGTATTGCAAAATAATATTTATAAATAAGAAACATCCAACAAATAAATGGTAAATATAACTTAAATAGAATGCACACACACACACACACACACACACACACACACACACACTCGCGCGCGCGCAGACATGTTAAGACCATTAGGTATTGTACAACCATATATATATATATATATATATATATATATATATATATATATATATATATATATATACACCAAGACACACACACACACACACACACACACACACACACACACACACACAGATCCAGGAGATAGATCGTGAAGGAGTCTCCCGTCGGACCAACGGATGGGTAGGCAGGCAGCCTTATCTGTCGGTGTGAGTCCTCATATTGGAGAAGAGGCCGATTCTGGATGCGCAGCACTTCCCACAGAGGTTGCAAGGGAAAACGCCTCCAGAAGTTGAGCCCTGCTTCCTTCGCTCACGATTCTTCTTAATGGCCAGCGTTCTCTTGTTTTCAAACGTCTTTATGCCACCAGAGCACATCCTCCAGCGAGAGCGGTCAAGGGCATCAGATTCCCAGGAACCGATGTCTATGTCACAGGCTTTGAGGTTTGTCTTCAAGGAGAAGCGCTTGCAGGATCTTCCAAGTTCGCGGTGGCCTTCCTTCAGCTGGCCATACAAGAGCATCTTCGGGATCCTGCTGTCTTTCATGCGGACAACGTGTCCTGTCCAGCGCAGCTGGCACTGGATCAGCAGGCTTTCGATGCTGGGCAGGACGCTCCTCTCTCGGAGCTGAAGGTTGGAGACCCTGTCTTGCCACTTTATGCCGAGGATCTTTCGTAGGCATCTCTGGTGAAACTGCTCAAGCTGTTGAATGTGACGGCGGTACGTCGTCCATGTTTCACAGCAGTACAACAAAGTGGTCAGCACAGCTCTGTAGGTTTTGATTTTGGTGCTGAGCCTGATGCCTTTGTTGTTCCACAGCCTGTTGTTGAGTCTGCCGAAGGCGGAGCTGGCCTTGGCGATGCGCAGCGTCACTTCTGCATCAAGGGCTCCGTTGCTGCATAGGGTGCTGCCCAGGTAGCAAAACTTGTCGAATGACTGGTTCTCTGTGTCATCGATCTTGATTGCAGGTGCGGGGTGAGGGGGGGGGGGGGGGGGGGGGGGGGCACTGGCGTTCTGTGAGCTAGCTGGTTGGTACATGGACTCGGTCTTGCTGAGGCTGATGGTGAGTCCAATTTTGCAGGAGGTTGAGAACCTGTCCATAATGAACTGCATGTCCTCATGGGTATGTGCAGCATGCGCACAGTCATAAGCGAAGAGGAACTTTCAACAGTGCCTCAAACACCCTGGACCTGGCGTGGAGTCACCACAAGTTGAAAAGTTTGCCATCAGAGCGAACTGAATGTAGATGCCCCGGTCACAGACTTGAAAGGCGTCAATCAGCATGGCAGAGAGGAGAATGGAGAACAGTGTGGGTGCCAGGACGCAGCCCTGCTTCACTCCATTACCACAGGGAACGGATCCGACATGTCCGTATGTTCCTGTACTCTCGCCTGCATGCCATCGTGGAAAGACGCAATCAGTTGGATTAGGCTCTCTGGGCAGCCGAACTTTAGGAGGATCTTCCACAGACCACAGCGGTTCACCGTGTCGAAGGCCTTGATCAGGTCTACTAAGACCATGTGGAGCTCCTTGTTCTGCTCACGGCACTTCTCTTGCATCAGACGTACGACAAACACCATGTCACATGTTCCCCTGCCTGAGCGGAAGCCGCACTGTGCTTCAGTTCTTCAGGGATGATTGTGTTGGAGACAGTCAACCAGTCTGTTCAGTATGATGCGGGCGAAGATCTTGCCGGCGATGCAGAGAGAGAGATTCCACTGTGGTTATCGCAGGATGTTTTGTCTCCCTTCCGTTTGTAAATGTAGACAATTGAAGCATCCTTGAAATCCTGGGGGACCTCCCCTCTCTCCCAGATAGACTGGAACAGGGCGATCAGCTTGTCTGTCAGCACCTCGCCTCCACACTTGTAGACGTCAGCCTGGATTCCATCCGCTCCTGGTGCTTTTCTTGACGTTGTTAGCTTCAGGGCCTTCCGGGTCTCGGCCTTGGTGGGAGGGGCAGCTAGCGAGTCATTGATTGGTGGCTGTGGGAGGGCTGCAATTACCTCGTCAGATAGGGACGAATCCCTGTTGAGGAGGGTGTTGAAGTGCTCTGCCCAGCGGGCAAGGATGTCTTTGTCTGTCAGGAGGGTGGTCTGGTCCAAGGCCCGGACAGAGGTTGATCCTATGACTCTCCGCATCATGGAGCAGCGGACTGAAGCTCTTCGGACTTTCCCACCAGGTGTTCTTCATCTCACGCAGAATCTTCTGTACGAGTTGCTTGGTTTGCAAGTACTGGTTCTTCTTCCTCTGGCAGTCTTTATCGGAAATGTGATCCTGATGCCGTATATGCAGTGTGTTCAGGAGCTTGGAGATTCCAGAGTCGTTTTCGTCAAACCAGTCTTTGTGGCTCCTCTGTACAAAACCGAGTAAGTCAGCTGCTGCTGTGTACACAGCATCTCTGAAGGTGCTCCATACCTCTTCTACATCAGTTGATGCAGGAATTTCTTGGAGAGCTGCTTGGATTTGCTGCTGTAACATATCCTTGGTGATAGGGAGGTGGTGGATGTTCAGCTTCCTAGGGGGTTTCTGCCTGGTTGGTTGGAGCTTGCGTGCAAGTCTGATGTTCACCTTGCTGCGTACCAGGCAATGGTCCGACCAACAGACTGCTCCTCTCATGCAGCGTGTAATGGAAACATCACCTATGTCCCTCTGCCGGACAATCACATAGTCCAGCATATGCCACTACTTGGAGCGGGGGTGCATACATGTGTTCTTGTACTTGTCCGCTTGTTGGAAGAGGGTGTTGGTGATGGTCCGTGCATGCTGCGCGCAGAGCGAGAGCAAAAGCAGTCCGTTGGAGTTGCACTTGCCAGTGCCGTGCTGTCCTAGGACTTTTGGCGACGCTTAAAAGTCCATGCCGACGCGGGCATTGAAATCCCCAAGGATGACCAGCCTGTCCTTTTTGTCTACCGCTGAAATGGTGCAGCTGAGCTCCTCGTAGAAAGCTTCTTTGAAGTCATCAGGGCTGGTCATCGTCGGGGCATATCAGCTGATGACTGTGGAAAAGCGATCCTTGGACAACTTCAGACGCAGGGTCATCAGCCTATCGTTTATCCCACGTGGAAGGCTGTCAAGCTGTCGTGCAAGTTTGGTTTGTATGGCAAAGCCCACGCCTGGGGTTCTTGGGGTGCCATCTGGCTTCCCAGTGCAATAGGTGTAGCCCCCTCCAACTTCCTCCAGCTGGGTTTCACCAGCAAACCTGGTTTCGCTCAGGGCTGCTATGTCCACCTGGTAGCGATCAAGCATTCTAGCAATGAGTGCTGTGCGCCTTTCTGGTCTGTCGTCTGTCCAAAAGGGTGCGGACATTCCAGGCACCCAGAGTCAGGGCATGACTCCTGGTTCATTTCTTCTGTTTTCGACCGTTAGTGTTGGATGTCCAAGTAGGTGCGGTTTCCTACTAGGTACTAGGTGAGCCAGGCTTTGTTTAGGGATCCTTTTATCTCCCCTTCCCCATGTGGGGAGAGCAGTGCTGTCCTTAAAAAGGGCTGCTCTGACGCTGTGGGAGGATACGGGCGCCGCATCTGCCCCAGTCTACGGCGGACGACCATCACCCCACAGCCGCCTGCGTGCAGAGTCGTGACTAGGAACTGCCAGCAGCATCTTCTGCCTGTCCCCGTTACCACTTCTCCATCTCCACAGGGCTTGGGAAAGCTGGGTGTTGAAGGGCTAGCTCGTCGTTCCGACTTTAGCCTGGTTGCCTGACCAGCACATGTGCCTTTTTTTTAGTGAAGAGGAATTGTGCAGTCCCTTCCCCACTCTCTCGCCTACCGACGCTCAGAGTCCCACAGGTGCAGATACTGCCACGTGTAGAACGGCCTCGGTAGGTGCAGGTTTTTTCTTCGGAGCTCCGTCTCCTAGGAGGACTTCCAGCCAAGGATAAGAGCTCCCCCTGCCCTTTGGTCATCCTCTTCCGCCTTCACAGCCGTTGGGAAAGGTTTCCTCCTCCGCCTGGTCCGTCGTTGGGAGACTTCACATGCGGCAGGTAGTACCTGGTTACATGGTACCAGTAACAAGGGCTATGCCCCTGACCTGACTCCATAGATCGTATATATAAGTAAAATGCGCGCACACACACACACACACACACACACACACACACACACACACACACACACACACACACGCACACACACGCACACACACACACACACACACGTTAATATCACTTCAAGTGGAAAGATGTTAAACTGAAGGCGACGACGACGACGACGACGACACACCCACACACACACACACGCGCGCGCGCGCACACGCACACGTTAAGGCCTTAAGTTATTGCACAACAACAAAAAAAAGAGATATATATACATATATAGTCACAGTCCTACGAGTGAGTACTGCTTGTTTTGACTGTGTGCGCGAATGGCTGTAGGAATGAATGAATTAATGTAACGAGATGTTCTTGCGCGTGGAGCTCTGAATCTGCCACTTGTGTCTGAGCGTCTGCTACTAACGTCATCATGCAGTGGGGTGTTTCGTCTGTCAAAATGATTGTGTCAGTTTTCTAGTGTGCATGTCGCTAAAGGTGTCTTGTCTGATACCCACCACCCCACCCGCTTTCCCAATGTCTTTTTTCCAACCTGTCTTTGTCATGTTTGGTCAAGTTCTCTCCCCAGCACACGGCGCCGTAAGTTAAAACGCTGCAGACAACAGATGTATAAAACATCTGGAGTATCCGTTTGCACACATTAAAAGACTTCATTTTTCTAAGGAAGTGCATGCGACTATTGGTCTTTTTAATAAGAGTATTGGTGTTTTCATTCCAAGAAAGCTTACTGTCGATTACAACAGCAAGATATTTGTAGGAGTCCACTTGTTCAACTACTACTTTTTCTGATGATTTTACTTAAACTTGATTTTTCTTTTCTGAAGTCGATTACAAACTCTCGTTTTGCCAACAATCAGTTCAAGGTAATTTTTATCACACCAGTTCACAAACTTGTCAGTTTCACTTCGGTAGTCAGGATCATCGTCATCAGTAATAAGTCCTGTCACTGCGGAGTCATCTGCAAACGTAACGAGTGGACACGCATTGGTCAGATTTCTGCATTCAGCCGTATACAAGGTGAATAAAAATGGTGAGACCACTGCCTTGTGGTGCACCAGTGTTTGTAGCTGAAACAGTAGAAATAAAATCATTTAATTTTACAAACTGGGGCCTTTAAGTATGGTAGTCAAAACCGCATAAAAACGTCGGAAAAGCGAGTTCCATGTGCACAAGCTTCTTTGTTAAAAGATGAGGTTGAATGGTATCAAAAGCACTAGAAAAGTCAAAGAACATTAGGCGGACACAGGTATTTGATTTGTCAGGTGTTCATAGATTTTGTTCAAAACAAACGTATTATCATCCGTACATCTGTTCCTCCAGTATGCAAATTGCAAGGGATCTAAAAATGGTTTGACAGACTCGTGCAAATAGACAAGTATCAATCTCAAAGGCTTTCATCACAGCAGAAGTCAATGCTACAGGACAGAGATCATTCATACAAGAAACTTGTGTTTTCTTGGGTACAGGTATAATGCAGGAAGTTTTCCAGATAATATTTTGCACTGATAAGAAGACTGATTAGAAATAATAGTTAAAATTTTGTAGAGTTGAGCTGCACAGTATTTCAGTGTATTTGTTCGGATCATATCAGGACCAGGTCCTTTGGTTTTACTCTTTTTAATTATGAAAGCACTCCCTCTTCAGAGACAATGCATTCGTCCTTCTTAACATTTAAAATATCACTTAAATATTGTTTTTCTGCGCTAAAATCGTGACGATCAAAGCGAGCATAAAAGTTATTCAGCTTGTTTGCTTCTTCTTCCGATGATAAAACCGTTTCTCCCCCCCCCCTCCCCCTTTCTACCTTTGTATCTACCCAGTTTCATTCCCTCCCACACCCCTTTCATGCCGCTGCTCAGTAATTTGTTTTCTGTGTTCTGCTGAGTAATTTGTTTTCTGTGTTCTGCTGATAGTACATCACATCAACAGTACATCGCATCAACAGTACATCACATCAACAGTACATAACAGTGCATGACACCAACAGTACATCACATCAACAGTACATGACAACAGTACATCACATCAACAGTACATAACAGTACATCACATCAACAGTGCATTACATCAAGAGTACATAACAGTACATCACATCAACAGTACATGACACCAACAGTACATCACACCAACAGTACATAACAGTACATCACACCAACTACATAACAGTACATCACACCAACAGTACATGACATCAACAGTACATGACACCAACAATACATCACACCAACAGTACATAACAGCACATGACACCAACAGTACATCACATCAACAGTACATGACACCAACAGTACATAACAGTACATGACACCAACAGTACATCACATCAACAGTACATGACACCAACAGTACATAACAGTACATGACACCAACAGTACATCACATCAACAGTACATGACACCAACAGTACATAACAGTACATGACACCAACAGTACATCACATCAACAGTACATGACACCAACAATACATCACACCAACAGTACATAACAGTACATGACACCAACAGTACATCACATCAACAGTACATGACACCAACAGTACATAACAGTACATGACACCAACAGTACATCACATCAACAGTACATGACACCAACAGTACATAACAGTACATCACATCAACAGTACATAACAGTGCATGACACCAACAGTACATCACATCAACAGTACATAACAGTGCATGACACCAACAGTACATCACATCAACAGTACATCACATCAACAGTACAGCTGAGTAATACTGATAACAGTGAAAAGCAAGGTGGCAGAATGGTTAAGACGCTCATCTGCCAATGCAGTCTCCGCGAGGGACCGAGTTTGAACCCGCTCCTGCCCTATTTGTTGTTGTTGCAAGTATCGAAATATCGGGGAGGGTGGGGGGAGGGTTGGGGTTAACTTGCACATGCGCATGAAGTATGAGTTGTTTGTTTTTCTTTGTAATTATAAACCCCTGTGGTTGCTCACACATGTGCCGGATCAACTGATAAGTTGCCTTGCCCATTGATATTAGTGCCACTGATACGATTGAGGAGTCCTGATTTTTCTCTCTATATATAATAGCTTTCATTTGTCATTATATATTATTAGCCTGTTATCATAAGGTGAAATTGTTATTTACCCCATAATTTGCTCATTTAATTGGTTCCGCTTGATTGATTGTTTCATTCCTTATAGTGTTTGATCTTCAGAATTTACTCTTTTTTTTCTCAATTTGATTGCTATCTACTTGACATTATTATTTTTTGTTACTTTTCCCATATAATCTAGATTGTCCTGTGTCTTGTTTACTGTTTTTTTCATTACTTATATTGTCAGCTTAAGATAATCATGAATGCTAACACACCCCAGACGTGCGATGCATGGCCATTGGGAGAAGGTTTGAGAGTAGGCTTTCTTAATATTAATCATATAATTAATAAGTTATCTGATGTTTCTGATATATTGAATAATTTTGGAAAAAAACTTTCACATTTTTGGATTTGGTGAATCAAGATTATCAGAACATATGTCAGACTCTGACCTAACCATGCCTGGATATAATGTCGTTCGTAAGGATCCTTTCAATCCAAAGGAAACAGGTTTACTTATTTATGTACATGAACATATTAGATTCAAAAGAATTCAATCACTCGAAAACCACCATGTTGAATCAGTATGGATCCAGGTACACTTTAAAAAATCGGAACGGTTTCTTATAGGCTTTATCTATAGGAATCCTGCAGAGCACGTTGACTGGATAGATAAGTTCACGCTAATGATGGAAGACGCTTCTCTGCTCTCAAATGAAATTATTTTATTGGGTGACTTTAATATAGATTTACTGAAATGTAATTTGAACTGGAAACAAACATACGAATCCTTTCATCTCAATCAGTTAATCGACAAACCAACACGAATCACTCGCACTTCACAAACACTCATCGACCACATATACACAACTTCCACAAAGACTATTTCTGAAATATGCTCTCCAACCTTTGGCTGTAGCGACCACTTTCCAGTGTGTATCACATGGTCTAAAAAAGGTATCAAGATACCAAAAAACTGTCATAAAGTTATCACATACAGAAGTTATTCAAAATTTGACCCTGATTCATTCTTGATGGACCTGATGAACTCTCCTATGTCTCTCGTTTATCAGTTTACTGATCCAGATGAAGCGTTTGAAATATGGTATCATAATGTCCTCAACATTTACAACAAACACTCCCCATTCAAAACTAAACGTGTAAAAACCAGTCTGGAAAAGCCTTGGATAACGGGAGACATAGAAGACGCCATCGATTTCAGAGATTTTCTTTTATCAACTGGAACCCGAGATGATTTTCAAAAGCAAAGAAATGCAGTAAATAACATGAAACGTTTAGCGAAAAAGAAATATTTTCAAAAGTTGATCACTTCTAAGTCTGATAGTAAGTCTTTGTAGAAAGCCATAAATCAGTTGAAAAATAAGAATAGAGCCACACAAATTACATCACTCAGACATATCCACAGATAGACTTAACTCACATTTCTGTAACATAGCTACTTCAATTATAAAATCAGACAAATCAAACCTTAACTCTTTAGATGCTCTTAAAATTCTGTCAATCAAAAAATATTTCATCCACATTAGATATTCCTTTGATATGTGTACATGAAGTTTATAATGCTCTGATCCATTTAAAACAAACTAGTACAAGAGGTCTTGATGGCATAGACGGAAAAATATTAAAACTCTCAGCTCCTATAATAGCAGAATTCCTCACATACATATATAATTTAAGTATTACAAAAAATAAGATTCCCAAAACGCTCAAAACTGCTAAAGTTATTCCTATATATAAGAATGGTGATCGCTCTGAACCATCAAACTACAGACCAATTTCTATTTTGCCAATATTATAAAAAAAAAAAAAACCCTGGAAAATCATATAAATAAACATATTCTTAAGCATTTTAATAATTTTGACTTGTTCCATCCAAATCAGTCTGGATTTAGAGCTAATCACTCATGTCATTCTGCACTAACAAATTTAGTAGATCAATGGCTCACTAACATTAATAATAACGAAATTACTGGAGCCCTTGTTGTCGACTTTATGAAGGCTTTTGATGTGATTGATCATTCTCTCCTGAAAAAACTAAAGATTTATGGTTTGTCTTTGAATACATTAGAACTTATCTCATCTTTTCTCTCTGAAAGAAAACAACTTGTGTCCACAAATGGTTCAAAATCAATGTTATTACCAATTAACTATGGTGTACCTCAAGGTTCTGTTTTGGGACCTATCTTATTTTCTGCATATATTAATGACCTACCCTTATCTATCAAGACACCATGTGAAATGTTTGCTGATGACACCACCATTCATACTAGTCATACTAACCTATGTATCGTATCTCTTTCTCTTCAGGAAAGTATTGACCAATTGATTGAATGGTCCGAACTAAACCACATGTGTCTCCATCCTAAAAAAACAAAATTCCTAATAATCACAAGACAAAAACGTCAAAATATATCCATAAACTGTTCGCCTATTTTCATCAAAGGTGACAAGATTGAAGAAGTTGACCACCATAAAATCCTTGGCATCACTATCGATAATAATTTGTCATGGTCACATCATATTTCTCTGTTATGCAAACAGGTATCAAAAAATATCTATCAACTGTCTAGAATCAAACACTTTTTGGATCTTCATTGCCGAAAACTATTTGTCAGTACTTATATAGAATCACACATTAACTATGCTTCGACAGTGTGGGATTCGGCGAGTGACAGTATTATAAAACCTCTATTGAGTCTGCATAGAAGAGCTGTAAAATTGATTCTTTTAAAATCTTCATCATTGACTGTATCTGATTATAAAGCTCTCGATATCCTCCCACTGAAAACAAAACTTCTATTTAACAAAGGTCTATTTATGTTCAAAATTATGTCTGGATTTGCTCCCCCCTCACTGAAGAATAAATTTGTAATCAACACTCATCGTCATCTTCATAAAGTTATGGTACCACTTCCAAGGATCGATCTTTTTAAATCTAGTCTGTCTTTTTCATGGGGCTGTTTATGGAATGAATTATTATCCTGCCTCAATGTAAACACTGTAAAAAGCATCCCTAACTTTAAAAACATATATCGTGCACATTTATTGAAAAACATGTGATTATGTGACACATCTCAATTATAAACAAAAAATCATGTATAGATTGTCAATATATATACGCCTCTCTCCTCCCCTGTCAGTCTCTATGTCTCTCCACTGTCACTGTCACTATATCTGTCTGTTGTCAGCCTCCCCTGCCTTCTTTACTCTTCCCCTTGTCCATTCTTCCTTCCGCTCTCCACCACCCCCCTACCCTATTGTCCTCGTTGTTATTCATCTATCGCGATGTTGTATTGTACATACGTTCTGTGTTTATGTTTGCACATGCTTATGCAATTTTGACGTTGATGTTGTGAATTGACTCTCGCTTTTTTTTTTTTTGTTGTTGTTTTTTTTGGTTTACTTTGTTGCTTTTTTTCCAATTATTATTCATGCCCAGAGGGCTGGATGTAAAAAAGTACTTTGTGCTTACTCCTTTACCCTCGTAAAATAAAATTTCGTTCGTTCGTTCGTTCGTTCGTTCTCCCATGTCTGACTGCAAAATCAAACTGAGCATCTAGTCTTTGAGATGAGATGAGATCCCGTGTGCAGCACTGAACTGGCGCACTGAAATAGAACCCAAGGCAACAACAGTGTTGTCTTCTGGCAAAATTCTGTTAAGAAATCCACTCTGATGATGAATACACAAATAATGCATACACTCATAGCCTAACAAAGCGCGTTGGGTTATGCATCTATCTAGCAGATGTGGTATAGCGTATGCGGAATTGTCCGAACGCAGTGCTGTCTTCTTGAGAAGGTGAAACTGACACTGAAACTGGAACGACACATCACTTAAAGAGTACACCAACCAAGCAAATAACCAAGAAAGCAACCAACCAACCAACCAAGCAACCAACCAAACAACCAACCAACCAACCAAGCAAATAACCAACCAACCAAGCAACCAACCAACTAAGCAGCTAAGCAAACAAGCAAGCAACCAATCAACCAAGCAAGCAGCTAAGCAAGCAAGCAAGCATGCATCCAACCAACCAAAGGACAGCCGTGTCAGCTGAAGACTGACCAGTTGAAGAAGATGATGAGGCATCGGACCAGGAGTCTAGGACTGGTAAAGAGGTGCCAGACCTTCTCCTGGGGCCCCTCAGACTGCAGGTCCTGCAAACTCAGCACCTTCTCCGACACGTCCGCCCCGTTCATCTTGGCCGCCTTCCTCACGATGGCTGAGGCCTCGTCAATGCGGCCCCGTGAAACTAGCCACCGGGCGGACTCCGGGATCAGACTGCAGACAGCACAGTACACACACTGACTTCACACTGCAGACAGCACAGTACACACACGCTGACTTCACACTGCAGACAGCACAGTACACACACTGACTTCACACTGCAGACAGCACAGTACACACACTGCAGACAGCACAGTACACACACTGACTTCACACTGCAGACAGCACAGTACACACACTGACTTCACACTGCAGACAGCACAATACACACACTGACGTCACACTGCTGACAGCACAGTACACACACTGACTTCACACTGCAGACAGCACAGTACACACACGCTGACTTCACACTGCAGACAGCACAGTACACACACTGATTTCACACTGCAGACAGCACAGTACACACACTGACTCCGGGATCACACTGCAGACAGCACAGTACACACACTGGCTTCACACTGCAGACAGCACAGTACACACACTGACTTCACACTGCACACAGCACAGTACACACACTGACTTCACACTGCAGACAGCACAGTACACACACTGCAGACAGCACAGTGCACACACTGACTTCACACTGCAGACAGCACAGTACACACACTGATTTCACACTGCAGACAGCACAGTACACACACTGACTCCGGGATCAGACTGTAGACAGCACAATACACACACTGGCTTCACACTGCAGACAGCACAGTACACACACTGGCTTCACACTGCAGACAGCACAGTACACACACTGGCTTCACACTGCAGACAGCACAGTACACACACTGGCTTCACACTGCAGACAGCACAGTACACACACTGGCTTCACACTGCAGACAGCACAGTACACACACTGGCTTCACACTGCAGACAGCACAGTACACACACTGGCTTCACACTGCAGACAGCACAATACACACACTGGCTTCACACTGAAGACAGCACAGTACACACACTGGCTTCACACTGCAGACAGCACAGTACACACACCGACTTCACACTGCAAACAGCACAATACACACACTGGCTTCACACTGCAGACAGCACAGTACACACACTGGCTTCACACTGCAGACAGCACAGTACACACACCGACTTCACACTGCAAACAGCATAGTAAACACACTGATTTCACACTGCACACAGCACAGTACACACACTGACTTCACACTGCAGACAGCACAATACACACACTGATTTCAAACCGCATATAGCACAGTACACACACTGACTTCACACTGCAGACAGCACAATACACACACTGATTTCACACTGCAGACAGCACAGTACACACACTGACTTCACACTGCAGACAGCACAATACACACACTGATTTCACACTGCAGACAGCACAGTACACACACTGACTTCACACTGCACACAGCACAGTACACACACTGACTCCGGAATCACACTGCAGACAGCACAGTACACACACTGGCTTCACACTGCAGACAGCACAATACACACACTGACTCCGGGATCACACTGCAGACAGCACAGTACACACACTGGCCTCACACTGCAGACAGCACAGTACACACTGATTTCACACTGCAGACAGCACAGTACACACACTGATTTCACACTGCAGACAGCACAGTACACACTGATTTCACACTGCAGACAGCACAATACACACACTGATTTCACACTGCAGACAGCACAGTACACACACTGACTTCACACTGCAGACAGCACAGTACACACACTGACTTCACACTGCAGACAGCACAGTACACACACTGGCTTCACACTGCAGACAGCACAATACACACACTGACTCCGGGATCACACTGCAGACAGCACAGTACACACACTGGCTTCACACTGCAGACAGCACAATACACACACTGACTCCGGGATCACACTGCAGACAACACAGTACACACACTGGCCTCACACTGCAGACAGCACAGTACACACTGATTTCACACTGCAGACAGCACAGTACACACACTGATTTCACACTGCAGACAGCACAGTACACACACTGATTTCACACTGCAGACATCACAATACACACACTGACGTCACACTGCAGACAGCACAGTACACACACTGACTTCACACTGCAGACAGCAGTACACACACTGACGTCACACTGCAGACAGCACAGTACACACACTGACTTCACACTGCTGACAGCACAGTACACACACTGGCTTCACACTGCAGACAGCACAGTACACACACTGCAGACAGCACAGTGCACACACTGACTTCACACTGCAGACAGCACAGTACACACACTGACTTCACACTGCAGACAGCACAGTACACACACTGCAGACAGCACAGTGCACACACTGACTTCACACTGCAGACAGCACAGTACACACACTGATTTCACACTGCAGACAGCACAGTACACACACTGACTCCGGGATCACACTGTAGACAGCACAGTACACACACTGGCTTCACACTGCAGACAGCACAGTACACACACTGGCTTCACACTGCAGACAGCACAGTACACACACCGACTTCACACTGCAAACAGCATAGTAAACACACTGATTTGACACTGCACACAGCACAGTACACACACTGACTTCACACTGCAGACAGCACAATACACACACTGACTTCACACTGCAGACAGCACAGTACACACACTGATTTCACACCGCATATAGCACAGTACACACACTGGCTTCACACTGCAGACAGCACAATACACACACTGACTCCGGGATCACACTGCAGACAGCACAGTACACACACTGGCCTCACACTGCAGACAGCACAGTACACACTGATTTCACACTGCAGACAGCACAGTACACACACTGATTTCACACTGCAGACAGCACAGTACACACACTGATTTCACACTGCAGACAGCACAATACACACACTGATTTCAAACCGCATATAGCACAGTACACACACTGACTTCACACTGCAGACAGCACAATACACACACTGATTTCACACTGCAGACAGCACAGTACACACACTGACTTCACACTGCAGACAGCACAATACACACACTGATTTCACACTGCAGACAGCACAGTACACACACTGACTTCACACTGCACACAGCACAGTACACACACTGACTCCGGAATCACACTGCAGACAGCACAGTACACACACTGGCTTCACACTGCAGACAGCACAATACACACACTGACTCCGGGATCACACTGCAGACAGCACAGTACACACACTGGCCTCACACTGCAGACAGCACAGTACACACTGATTTCACACTGCAGACAGCACAGTACACACACTGATTTCACACTGCAGACAGCACAGTACACACTGATTTCACACTGCAGACAGCACAATACACACACTGATTTCACACTGCAGACAGCACAGTACACACACTGACTTCACACTGCAGACAGCACAGTACACACACTGACTTCACACTGCAGACAGCACAGTACACACACTGGCTTCACACTGCAGACAGCACAATACACACACTGACTCCGGGATCACACTGCAGACAGCACAGTACACACACTGGCTTCACACTGCAGACAGCACAATACACACACTGACTCCGGGATCACACTGCAGACAACACAGTACACACACTGGCCTCACACTGCAGACAGCACAGTACACACTGATTTCACACTGCAGACAGCACAGTACACACACTGATTTCACACTGCAGACAGCACAGTACACACACTGATTTCACACTGCAGACATCACAATACACACACTGACGTCACACTGCAGACAGCACAGTACACACACTGACTTCACACTGCAGACAGCAGTACACACACTGACGTCACACTGCAGACAGCACAGTACACACACTGACTTCACACTGCTGACAGCACAGTACACACACTGGCTTCACACTGCAGACAGCACAGTACACACACTGCAGACAGCACAGTGCACACACTGACTTCACACTGCAGACAGCACAGTACACACACTGACTTCACACTGCAGACAGCACAGTACACACACTGCAGACAGCACAGTGCACACACTGACTTCACACTGCAGACAGCACAGTACACACACTGATTTCACACTGCAGACAGCACAGTACACACACTGACTCCGGGATCACACTGTAGACAGCACAGTACACACACTGGCTTCACACTGCAGACAGCACAGTACACACACTGGCTTCACACTGCAGACAGCACAGTACACACACCGACTTCACACTGCAAACAGCATAGTAAACACACTGATTTCACACTGCACACAGCACAGTACACACACTGACTTCACACTGCAGACAGCACAATACACACACTGACTTCACACTGCAGACAGCACAGTACACACACTGATTTCACACCGCATATAGCACAGTACACACACTGGCTTCACACTGCAGACAGCACAATACACACACTGACTCCGGGATCACACTGCAGACAGCACAGTACACACACTGGCCTCACACTGCAGACAGCACAGTACACACTGATTTCACACTGCAGACAGCACAGTACACACACTGATTTCACACTGCAGACAGCACAGTACACACACTGATTTCACACTGCAGACAGCACAATACACACACTGATTTCACACTGCAGACAGCACAGTACACACACTGACTTCACACTGCAGACAGCACAATACACACACTGATTTCACACTGCAGACAGCACAGTACACACACGGACTTCACACTGCACACAGCACAGTACACACACTGACTCCGGGATCACACTGCAGACAGCACAGTACACACACTGACTCCGGGATCACACTGCAGACAGCACAGTACACACACTGGCTTCACACTGCAGACAGCACAGTACACACTGATTTCACACTGCAGACAGCACAGTACACACACTGACTTCACACTGCAGACAGCACAGTACACACACTGATTTCACACTGCAGACAGCACAATACACACACTGACTTCACACTGCAGACAGCACAATACACACACTGACTTCACACTGCAGACAGCACAGTACACACACTGGCTTCACACTGCAGACAGCACAATACACACACTGACTCCGGGATCACACTGCAGACAGCACAGTACACACACTGGCTTCACACTGCAGACAGCACAATACACACACTGACTCCGGGATCACACTGCAGACAGCACAGTACACACACTGGCCTCACACTGCAGACAGCACAGTACACACTGATTTCACACTGCAGACAGCACAGTACACACACTGATTTCACACTGCAGACAGCACAGTACACACACTGATTTCACACTGCAGACAGCACAATACACACACTGATTTCACACTGCAGACAGCACAGTACACACACTGACTTCACACTGCAGACAGCACAATACACACACTGGCTTCACACTGCAGACAGCACAGTACACACACTGACTTCACACTGCAGACAGCACAGTACACACACTGGCTTCACACTGCAGACAGCACAATACACACACTGACTCCGGGATCACACTGCAGACAGCACAGTACACACACTGGCTTCACACTGCAGACAGCACAATACACACACTGACTCCGGGATCACACTGCAGACAGCACAGTACACACACTGGCCTCACACTGCAGACAGCACAGTACACACTGATTTCACACTGCAGACAGCACAGTACACACACTGATTTCACACTGCAGACAGCACAGTACACACACTGATTTCACACTGCAGACATCACAATACACACACTGACTTCACAGTGCAGACAGCACAGTACACACACTGACGTCACACTGCAGACAGCACAGTACACACACTGATTTCACACTGCAGACATCACAATACACACACTGACTTCACAGTGCAGACAGCACAGTACACACACTGACGTCACACTGCAGACAGCACAGTACACACACTGACTCCGGGGTCAGACTGCACACAGCACAGTACACACACTGACTTCACACTGCAGACAGCACAATACACACACTGATTTCACACTGCAGACATCACAATACACACACTGACTTCACACTGCAGACAGCACAGTACACACACCGGCTTCACACTGCAGACAGCACAGTACACACACTAGCTTTACACTGCAGACAGCACAGTACACACACTGACTTCACACTGCAGACAGCACAGTACACACACTGACTTCACACTGCAGACAGCACAGTACACACACTGACTTCACACTGCAGACAGCACAGTACACACACTGACTTCACACTGCAGACAGCACAGTACACACACTGATTTCACACTGCAGACAGCACAGTAAACACACTGACTCCGGGATCAGACTGCAGACAGCACAATATACACACTGACTTCACACTGCAGACAGCACAATACACACACTGATTTCACACTGCAGACAGCACATTACACACACTGACTTCACACTGAAGACAGCACAGTACACACACTGACTTCACACTGCAGACAGCACAGTACACACACTGACGTCACACTGCAGACAGCACAGTTCACACACTGACTCCGGGGTCAGACTGCACACAGCACAGTACACACATTGACTTCACACTGCAGACAGCACAATACATACACTGACTCCGGGGTCAGACTGCAGACAGCACAGTACACACACTGACTCCGGTGTCAGACTGCACACAGCACAGTACAGACACTGACCAGGGACTGCAGACACCAAAGTACAGACTGACAACACACTGCAGACAACACAGTAATCACACTGACTACACAGTGCAGACAACACAGTGCAAACAACACAGTGCAGACAACACACTGTAGATAACACAGTGCAGACTGACTACACAGTGCAGACAACACAGTACAGACAACACACTGCAGACAACACACTGCAGACACCACAGTACAGACTGACTACAGACTGCAGACACCACTGTACAGACCACAGACTGCAGACACCACAGTACAGACTACAGACAGACTGCAGACACCACAGTACAGACTACAGACAGACTGCAGACACCACAGTGCAGACTGCAGACTGCAGACACCACAGTACAGACTACAGACTGCAGACACCACAGTACAGACTACAGACAGACTGCAGACACCACAGTGCAGACTGCAGACTACAGACACCACAGTGCAGACTGCAGACTACAGACACCACAGTGCAGACTACAGACAGACTGCAGACACCACAGTGCAGACTGCAGACTACAGACACCACAGTGCAGACTGCAGACTACAGACACCACAGTGCAGACTGCAGACTACAGACACCACAGTGCAGACTGCAGACTACAGACACCACAGTGCAGACTGCAGACACCACAGTGCAGACTACAGACTGCAGACACCACAGTGCAGACTACAGACACCACAGTACAGACTACAGACAGACTACAGACACCACAGTACAGACCACAGACTACAGACACCACAGTACAGACTACAGACTGCAGACACCACAGTACAGACTACAGACTGCAGACACCACAGTACAGACTGACTACAGACTGCAGACACCACAGTACAGACTACAGACTGCAGACACCACAGTACAGACTGACTACAGACTGCAGACACCACAGTACAGACTACAGACTGCAGACACCACAGTACAGACTGACAACAGACTGCAGACACCACAGTACAGACTGACAACAGACTGCAGACACCACAGTACAGACTGACAACAGACTGCAGACACCACAGTACAGACTGACTACAGACTGCAGACACCACAGTACAGACTACAGACTGCAGACACCACAGTACAGACTGACTACAGACTGCAGACACCACAGTACAGACTACAGACTGCAGACACCACAGTACAGACTGACAACAGACTGCAGACACCACAGTACAGACTGACTACAGACTGCAGACACCACAGTACAGACTACAGACTGCAGACACCACAGTACAGACTGACTACAGACTGCAGACACCACAGTACAGACTACAGACTGCAGACACCACAGTACAGACTGACAACAGACTGCAGACACCACAGTACAGACTGACTACAGACTGCAGACACCACAGTACAGACTACAGACTGCAGACACCACAGTACAGACTACAGACTGCAGACACCACAGTACAGACTGACTACAGACTGCAGACACCACAGTACAGACTGACTACAGACTGCAGACACCACAGTACAGACTACAGACTGCAGACACCACAGTACAGACTGACTACAGACTGCAGACACCACTGTACAGACTGACTACAGACTGCAGACACCACTGTACAGACTACAGACTGCAGACACCACAGTACAGACTGACTACAGACTGCAGACACCACAGTACAGACTGACTACAGACTGCAGACACCACAGTACAGACTACAGACTGCAGACACCACTGTACAGACTACAGACTGCAGACACCACAGTACAGACTGACTACAGACTGCAGACACCACAGTACAGACTGACTACAGACTGCAGACACCACTGTACAGACTACAGACTGCAGACACCACAGTACAGACTGACTACAGACTGCAGACACCACTGTACAGACTACAGACTGCAGACACCACAGTACAGACTGACTACAGACTGCAGACACCACAGTACAGACTACAGACTGCAGACACCACAGTACAGACTACAGACTGCAGACACCACTGTACAGACTACAGACTGCAGACACCACAGTACAGACTACAGACTGCAGACACCACAGTACAGACTACAGACTGCAGACACCACTGTACAGACACTGACTACGCACTGCACACAGCGCAGTAGACACTGAGTACACGCTGCACACAACACTGTACATACACTGACTACACACTACACACTGACTTAGCCCCAACTTCAACAACATTACTTTTAATTGAGTGTCCACAGGGCGTAGTAATGACTGTGCAGTCCTCAACGCCGCGTGTACCAAACACTCACAGGAAGTGTGGGACAATTTACAAGTGTAGGACACTCACAGGAAGTGTGGAACACTCACAGGAAGTGTGGAATACTCACAAAGAGTGTGGAACACTCACAGGAAGTGTGGAATACTCACAAAGAGTGTGGAACACTCACAGGAAGTGTGGAACACTCACAGGAAGTGAGGAATACTCACAAAGAGTGTGGAACACTCACAGGAAGTGTGGAACACTCACAGGAAGTGTGGAATACTCACAAAGAGTGTGGAATACTCACAGGAAGTGTGGAACACTCACAAAGAGTGTGGAACACTCACAGGAAGTGTGGAACACTCACAGGAAGTGTGGAATACTCACAAAGAGTGTGGAACACTCACAGGAAGTGTGGAATACTCACAAAGAGTGTGGAACACTCACAGGAAGTGTGGAACACTCACAGGAAGTGAGGAATACTCACAAAGAGTGTGGAACACTCACAGGAAGTGTGGAACACTCACAGGAAGTGTGGAACACTCACAAAGAGTGTGGAACACTCACAGGAAGTGTGGAACACTCACAAAGAGTGTGGAACACTCACAGGAAGTGTGGAACACTCACAGGAAGTGTGGAACACTCACAGGAAGTGTGGAATGGAACACTCACAGGAAGTGTGGAACACTCACAGGAAGTGTGGAATGGAACACTCACAGGAAGTGTGGAACACTCACAGGAAGTGTGGAATACTCACAAAGAGTGTGGAACACTCACAATGAGTGTTGGACACTCATTAAAAATGTGGAACATTCACATCAAGTGTGGGACACTCATCAGAAGTGTGGAACACAAGAAGTGAGGGACACTCATTAGAAGTGTGGGACACTCACGAGAAGTGTGGGACACTCATCAGAAGTGTGGGACACAAAAAGTGTGTGACACTCCTCAGAAGTGTGGGACACTCATCAGAAGTGTGGGACACAAAAAGTGTGTGACACTCCTCAGAAGTGTGGGACAAGGATAATGTTGAAACATGACAAACAACGAGGCCTAACACTCACAAAAAGTGTGGAATGAAGAGGATGTTGAAACAGGATACACAGATCTGCAGGTGGTGCCAGTTCGTCAGGAAGTAGGCCAGGAAGAGGATGATGAAGAGACCCAGCGCCCAGAACAACTCGATAACAATGCCGGCGATAGTTCGCTGTGCGGGCCCCACCAGTTCCATGCCTGCACACCACATCCATCGTACATCACACTGCATGTCTTCTGGTCAATGAAACTAATGCATGTTGTCTACAGCCCTGCATACCGCACATCAACACTACACTACCATCCATCGTACATCACACTGCATGTCTTCTGGTCAATGAAACTAATGCATGTTGTCTACAGCCCTGCATACCGCACATCAACACTACACTACCATCCATCGTACATCACACTACATCAATGAAACTAATGCATGTTGTCTACAGCCCGGCGTACCGCACATCAAAAGTACACTACCATCCATCGTACATCACACTGCATGTCTACTGGTCAATGAAACTAATGCATGTTGTCTACAGCCCTGCATACCGCACATCAAAAGTACACTACCATCCATCGTACATCACACTGCATGTCCACTGGTCAATGAAACTAATGCATTTTGTCTGCAGCCCAGTATACCGCACATCAAAAGTACACTACCATCCATCGTACATCACAGGATATGCCGGCAGTTCATTAACCAATTCAAGTTGTCTCGAGCCCCACACACTGCGAACGGGCATATCAGGGATGATCACCAGTCACTTCTTAAGATTACTAAAAAATAAAAAATAAAAACGAACACAAAATAATGTAATAAGAGACATCGCACTAACGTCTCACTCAGTCCACGTAAAAATTCAAATCCAGGTAAAATATTGAACACAGTGTAAAGAGATATTACCAGTAACGTATGTCTCAGATCATGTAAAAGTCAAACCCAGGTAGAGATCACACCAGTAACGTATGTCTCAGATCACGTAAAAGTCAAACCCAGGTAAAATGTTGAATACAGTGTAGAGATGACACGTGTCTCAGACCACGTAAAATCCAAATCCAGTTTAGAACATTGATTTCTCACACTATCCGGAAAAGGGCATTCCGATGTACATACCGAATGTCTGTAAAATTGCCGTCAGAAACGAAACGAAATCTTATTTAACCAGGGAAACGAGATGAGCAAATATACTTTTTTGTCCCACCCACCCTTGGGATATGTGAAATATACACAACTCACACTGACGCCCGCGCGTGCACACACAAACGCACACGCGCGCGCGCACGCACACACACACGCACGCACACGCACACACACACGCACGCACGCACGCACGCGCGCGCACACACACACACCCGTGTACATGGGCACTCATGAACGCATGCCTGCCTGCATGTGTGTTTATGTGTTAGGTATATACACCTGCACACATGTATGTGCATTAAACTCTGTCATATCAAGTTCTGTAATATTCTATTCAGCCAGCCAGCCAGCTAGCCAGACAGACAACTAGCGAGACAGCCGGACAGACAGACAGTCAGATTGACAGACAGCCGGACAACAGCCAGCCGGGCAGACAGCTGCCGGACAGACAGCCAGACAGCCGGACAGTCCCACCGGCCACAAAGGCGGCCAGGAAGAAGCCGATGCCGAAGAAGGTGGCGAGGAAACGGAGGACGACGAAGGCGATGTAGTTGGACACGAACCCTGTGGCCAGGGTCACCCCGAACTGACCCGTCAGGCCGATCATCATCGTCTTCTTCCGTCCGATGCTGCACACACACACACACACACACACACACACACACACACACACACACACAGTGTGACACAAATCCTGTAGCCAGTGTCAATGAATTGACCCGTCAGGCATATCATCAACGTCTTCTTCCGTCCGATGCTGTATTTTTATTTTTTTTTGTTGCCGTTTTTGAGGGTTTTTTTGATATAGTGAATTTGTCATATTTCTTTTCAGGTAGAATGCCTGCTCACTTCTGGCATGTATTTGTTGTGAAATCCTGTATCTCTTGGTTGTTGCTTTTGTCTTCGGATCTTATCTTCCTCAAAAATGCATGTTTTGACCAAACGGTGTGGCCATTATATATATATATATATATTTGATGTTTGCATTAGTTCCATGAAATAAGTGACATTTTCATGTGCACCCACGGGGTGTCCTGAAATAAACGCGTCCTTTGTCTTGTCTTTCCTTTCTTGTCTTGTCTTGTCTTGTCTTTCTTTGTCTTGTACATCAACAACAGTGGACACAGTGCATCCCACCCCATTCATCCATCTCATCCATCCATCCCACCACATCCCATCCCTTCATCCATCCATCCCATTGTAAAGACATCCATTTATACCTGTTTAGATATAGACAGAAAACTTCACATCTCCTCTCAGTCAGCCATGTTCACGTGCATAAAAAATAGAATCGCCCAGGAGACGGGTATCTTTGCAAATATTTCTATAAATATTCAAGAACATTCCCTCATTCCCTCACACACTCATACTAGATATGGTTGAAAGGGCAACAACACAAAACACTGCACAAAACATAACGGGAATACACATGTTCAAGAGTCCGTTTCACTCCTGTCCTCAGTTCCGGACACAGGCTGCTCCTCAGCGCCTTCACAGCTTGGACACAGGCTGCTCCTCAGCGCCTTCACAGCTTGGACACAGGCTGCTCCTCAGCGCCTTCTTCACAGCTTGGACACAGGCTGCTCCTCAGCGCCTTCACAGCTTGGACACAGGCTGCTCCTCAGCGCCTTCACAGCTTGGACACAGGCTGCTCCTCAACACCACCTCCACAGCTTGGACACGGGCTGCTCCTCAACACCACCTCCACAGCTTGGACACAGGCTGCTCCTCAGTGCCTTCACAGCTTGGACACAGGCTGCTCCTCAGCGCCTTCACAGCTTGGACACAGGCTGCTCCTCAGCGCCTTCACAGCTTGGACACAGGCTGCTCCTCAGCGCCTTCACAGCTTGGACACAGGCTGCTCCTCAACACCACCTCCACAGCTTGGACACGGGCTGCTCCTCAACACCACCTCCACAGCTTGGACACAGGCTGCTCCTCAGCGCCTTCTCCACAGCTTGGACACAGGCTGCTCCTCAGTGCCTTCTCCACAGCTTGGACACAGGCTGCTCCTCAGTGCCTTCTCCACAGCTTGGACACAGGCTGCTCCTCAGCGCCTTCTTCACAGCTTGGACACAGGCTGCTCCTCAGCGCCTTCTTCACAGCTTGGACACAGGTCTGCTCCTCAGCGCCTTCTTCACAGCTTGGACACAGGTCTGCTCCTCAGCGCCTTCACAGCTTGGACACAGGCTGCTCCTCAGTGCCTTCACAGCTTGGACACAGGCTGCTCCTCAGTGCCTTCACAGCTTGGACACAGGCTGCTCCTCAGTGCATTCACAGCTTGGACACAGGCTGCTCCTCAGCGCCTTCTCAGCTTGGACACAGGTCTGCTCCTCAGTGCCTTCACAGCTTGGACACAGGCTGCTCCTCAGTGCCTTCACAGCTTGGACACAGGTCTGCTCCTCAGCGCCTTCACAGCTTGGACACAGGCTGCTCCTCAACACCACCTCCACAGCTTGGACACAGGTCTGCTCCTCAGCGCCTTCTCAGCTTGGACACAGGTCTGCTCCTCAGCGCCTTCTCAGCTTGGACACAGGTCTGCTCCTCAGCGCCTTCTCAGCTTGGACACAGGTCTGCTCCTCAACGCCTTCTCCACATCTTGGACACAGGCTGCTCCTCAGCGCCTTCTCCACAGCTTGGACACAGGCTGCTCCTCAACACCTTCTCCACAGCTTGGCTGCCCTCAACGGTGGCGCCATCAGCGGTTACTGCTGCTGCTGTTGCTGTTGCGGCTGGGTCTCGACCCAGCGCCAACCCACAAGGTCTTAAGCAAAATGAAAATACTTTCAGTTCATCTTGGATAATGTACGTGTTTAGGCTTGTCTCCGTATTGTCTTGTCTTGTCCGTAAGTTCTGTCAGTCACATGTGTGTGAGTGGATGCGTGTGTGCCCTGTACAATTTCACTAAGTTCCTTAGGTACAGTCACACATCATCCTCACCATTAAATTACCAATTCATAATTACCAAGTCATAATTCCTTAGCTATCGTCTTCGTACTAGTAGTTATCTTTTAGCCTCTTTCTGTCTTTCCAATGCAATCATATGTTTTCCAGCAAGTGTTAGTAATTACATATTACAAATTAATATACCATTATTCCAGCGTTCAGAAGAATCAAATCAAATCAGATTATGGTGCTTAGAGCCTCGCCAACTAATAAGGCCATCTCAAGGCTATCGCCATGTTAAGCATTAAGAAGAAAGTCTCAGTGGAAATCATTCTAATAATGATACAAAGATTAGTTAAAATCAAGTGTAAGCAAAATATTCTTTTCTCCCTGTCACAGTAGCAATGATATCATAAACACTTTGACAAAACGGAATCTTACTGCCAAGTTTAGAAACAGTATGATAATAAATTATAATAACATTGCGTTTTTTAAAAGACCAAACAGCAAAACGACCATCAAATGCACATACAAATACATTTATCCAAATTATTCCATCGACGCTATAACCATAAAATAACATAAACACCTGAAATTTTTTTTTTTTTTTTTTTAATTGTTTTTTTTTCCACTCTCACCTGTGCACTAAGGTCACAGAGTCAAAGTTTTCTGCCGCTGAAAGCGGAACGCCCGCACAGGTTCGATGACAAACAAGTTGTGCCAGAAAGCATGCACCTACCTGAGCTCTCACCTGAAGATCCGCATAAGAAAAATAAATGTTCACTCAAGCGCCCCATGTGCCTCGTGCAACCACACACACACACAGATATTATATATATATATATATATATATATATATATATATATATATATATATATATATATATATATATATATTCCCCCCCCCCCCCCTCATTAAAGTGTTATGCCACACGAAAAAAAACGTCTACTGCGATGTGATGACTCATCCCACCACATCCCATCCCATCCCACCACATCCCATCCCACCACATCCCATCCCATCACATCCCATCACATCCCATCACATCACATCCCATCCCACCACATCCCATCACATCCCATCCCATCCCATCCCACCACATCACATCCCATCCCATCCCACCACATCCCATCCCATCCCATCCCATCCCATCCCATCCCACCACATCCCATCCCATCCCACCACATCCCTTCCCATCCCACCACATCCCATCCCACCACATCCCATCCACCACATACCATCCCATACCACCACATCCCATCCCATCCCACCACATCCCATCCCACCACATCCCATCCCATCCCACCACATCCCATCCCACCACATCCCATCCCATCCCACCACATCCCATCCCACCACATTCCATCGCATCCCATCCCACCACACCACATCCCATCCCACGACATCTTATCCCATAACATCCCATCCCATCCATTCCATCGCATCCCATCCCATCCCATCCCACCACATCCCATCCCATCCCATCCCACCACATCCCATCCCATCCCACCACATCCCATCCCACCACATCCCATCCCATCCCATCCCACGACATCCCATCCCATCCCACCACATCCCATCCCACCACATCCCATCCCATCGCATCACATCCCATCCCACCACATCCCATCCCACGACATCCCATCCCATCCCACCACATCCCATCCCATCCCACCACATCCCATCGCATCCCATCCCACCACACCACATCCAATCCCACGACATCCCATCCCATCCCATCACATCCCATCCATCCCATCACATCCCACCACATCCCATCCCACCACATCCCATCCCATCCCACCACATCCCTTCCCATCCCACCACATACCATCCCACGACATCCCATCCCATCCCACCACATCCCATCGCATCCCATCCCACCACACCACATCCAATCCCACGACATCCCATCCCATCACATCCCATCCCATCCATCCCATCACATCCCACCACATCCCATCCCACCACATACCATCCCATCCCACGACATCCCATCCCATCCATCCCATCGCATCCCACCACATCCCACCACACCACATCTCATCCCACGACATCTTATCCCATAACATCCCATCCAATCCATTCCATCGCATCCCACCACATCCCATCCCACCACATCCCATCCCACCACATCCCATCCCATCCCACCACATCCCACCACATCCCATCCCACCACATACCATCCCATCCCATCCCACGACATCCCATCCCATCCCACCACATCCCATCCCACGACATCCCATCCCATCCCATCCCACCACATCCCATCCCACCACATACCATCCCACGACATCCCATCCCATCCCACGACATCCCACCACATCCCATCCCACCACATACCATCCCACGACATCCCATCCCATCCCACCACATCCCATCCCACCACATCCCATCCCACCACATACCATCGCATCCCATCCCACCACACCACATCCCATCCCACGACATCTTATCCCATAACATCCCATCCCATCCATCCCATCGCATCCCACCACATCCCATCCCATCACATCCCATCCCATCCCACCACATACCATCCCATCCCACGACATCCCATCCCAGCCCATCCCACCACATCCCATCACATCCCACCACATCCCTTCCCATCCCACCACATCCCATCCCACCACATACCATCCCACGACATCCCATCCCATCCCATCCCACCACATCCCATCCCACCACATCCCATCCAATCCCACCACATCACATCCAATCCCACCACATCACATCCCACCACATCCCATCCCACCATCCCACAACATCCCATCCCATCCCACCACATCCCATCCATCCATCCAATCAAGTGGAGTGATGGCCTAGAGGTAATTCGTCCGCCTAGGAAGCGAGAGAATCTGAGCGCGCTGGTTCGAATCACGGCTCGGCCGCCGATATTTTCTCCCCCTCCACAAGACCTTGAGTGGTGGTCTGGACGCTAGTCATTCGGATGAGACGATAAACCGAGGTCCCGTGTGCAGCATGCACTTAGCGCACGTAAAAGAACCCTGTAGAAAAAGCCACTACGATAGAAAAAAACAAAAATGGGTGGCGCTGTAGCGTAGCGACGCGCTCTCCTTGGGGAGAGCAGCCCGAATTTCACACAGAGAAATCTGCTGTGATAAAAAGAAATACAAGTACAAATACAAATCCAGCCAGCCAGCCAGCCCATCACATTTCACCCCATCACATTTCTTGGCACATTCCATCAAGTTACATTACGTGGCATATCACATCACATCACATCACACTCCATCAAGCTACATTACGTGGCATATCACATCACATCACATCACATTCCATCAAGCTACATTACGTGGCATATCAAATATCACATCACATCACACTCCATCAAGTCACATTACATACACATCACCCATCAAGTCACATTACGTGGCATAATCACATCACATCACATCACAATTCACATCATAGCATAACATCACGTCAGGCATAGTCAATATACATCACATCACACTCCATCAAGTCACATTACGTGGTATCACAATCACATCACATCACACTCCATCAAGTCACATTACGTGGCAATCACATCACATCACACTCCATCAATTACATTACGTGGCATATCACATCACATCACATCCATCAAGTACATTACGTGGCATATCACATATCACATCACACTCCATCAAGTACATTACGTGGCATATCACATCACTCACATCACACTCATCATCACATTACGTGGAATCACATCTCATCACACCTACATCAAGTCACATTACGTGGCATATCACTCACCACATCACACTCCATCAAGTTACATTACGTGGCATATCACATATCACATCACACCCCATCATGTCACATTACGTGGCATATCACATATCACATCACATCACACTCCATCAAGTCACATTACGTGGCATATCACATCACATCACACTCCATCAAGTCACATTACGTGGCATATCACATATCACATCACATCACACTCCATCAAGTTACATTACGTGGCATATCACATCACATCACATCACACTCCATCAAGTCACATTACGTGGCATATCACATATCACATCACACTCCATCAAGTCACATTACGTGGCAGATCACATATCACATGACATCACACTCCATCAAGTCACATTACGTGGCATATCATATATCACATAACATATCACATCACACGGCACAAGACACATCACATTGCACAATATGACACATTACACCACAACACATGACGCATCACATCACACATGACACAACACACTACATAGCACAGCACACATCAGATTACACCACATGACACATCACATCACATGGCTCATCACATCACATCGCACCACATGGCACACCACACGGCACATCCCACCACATGGCACATCACATCACATCGCACCACATGGCACACCACACGGCACATCCCACCACATGGCACATCACATCACATCGCATCACATGGCACACCACACGGCACATCGCATCACATGGCACACCACACGGCACATCGCACCACATGGCACACCACACGGCACATCGCACCACATGGTTCATCACTTCACATCACACCGTATGGCACATCCATCGCATGTCACCCACATCACATCACATCACATCACATCACATCACATCACACCAGATAGCACATCAAACCACATGGCACGTTACATCACACCACACAACATGGCACACCACATGACACTTTACACCATATGGCACATTACATCACACCACATGGCACATCACATAACAACACATCACACCACATGGCATAACACATCACATCACATGGCACATCACATGGCACATTATATCACCCCACACGGCACATATTACATCACATCACATGGTACATCACATCACACCACACCACACGACATCACATGACATGACATGACATCACATCACATCGCATCATATGGCACGTCACACACAACACATCACATCACATCACATCACGAGGCACACAACATGGCACATTTCATCACAACACATGGTACAGCACATCAAACCACACCACATGACACATCACAAGGCACATAAACATCACACACATCACGTCACACCACACGGCACATCAATTCACACCAATGGCACGTCACGTGGTACATCACACCACACCACATGCCACACCACTTAGCACATCACATCATACCAAAGCACATGGCACATCACATCACGACACATGAGAAGTCACATCACACCACAACACATCACATCACAGCACATGGCACATCACATCACACAAAATGGCATGTCACATCACATCACATCACATGGCACATCACATTACAACACATGGCACATTATATTACATCACACTACATGGTATCTCACATCACACCACACCAGATGACACATCATATCACATCAAATCACATCACATGACACATCACATCACATGGCACATCACACAACATAGCACATCACATGGCACACCACATGGCACATCACAACATATGACAACACATCACATCACACGGCACATCACATGACATCACAAGGCACATCACATCACATGGCAAGTACAGGGCAAGAAACTTCACACCACATCACATAGCACATCACATCAAACCACATGGCATAACCACATGGCATATCCAATCACAACATATAGCACATCACATCGCACCACATGGCACACAACCCATGGCACATCACAACCCATGACACATCACATCATGTGTCATGGCACACACGTCATGGTATATTACATTACATGTCACGGCACACCACATGGTACATCACATGACAATCAAAGGGCAAGACATAATACCACATCACATGGCACATCACATCAAACCACATGACATACACCACATGACACACACCACTTGACGCATCACACCTCACCACATGACACATCACACCACATGACACATCACATCACATCCCGTCACATCACATCACATCACATGGCACGTGGCGAATCACATCACAGATCACATGGCACACAGCTCATCACATCACACCACATTGAAGATCACATCACATAACTTCACACGTCACATCACATCATATCACATGGCACATCACACTACATGGCACATCAGATCACATGACAAGCACAGGGTAAGACACATCACACCACATCACATGGCACGTCACATCAAATGACAAATCACAGGACACATCATACCATATGCACATCATATCACATCACACCACATGGCACATCACATCACACCGCACGACATCACTTAACATGGCAATTCACACCACATCACATGACACATCGCATCACATGGCAAATCACAAGACAATTCATACCACATATATACTGCATCACATCAGATCACATCACACATCACAGCACACTACATAGCACATCACACCATATAGCACATCACACCACACCACATGGCACATCAAATCACATCGCATCACACCACATGGCTCATCACATCACATCACATCACATGGCACATCACACCACATGGCATCACATGAACACACTACATCACACCACATCACATGGCACACCACATCAGACCACATGGGACATCACATTACAACGCATGGCACATCACATCACATCACATAACATTACATCACATGGCACACAACATGGCACATCACATCACACCACATGGCACATCGCATCACACCATATCACATGGCACATCACATATCACACTAAATATCACATCACACTGCATCACATGGCACAGCACACCATATGGCGCATCACACCACATCACATCACACGGCACAGCACATCACACCACATGGTATATGACATATCACACCACATTGCAAGTCACATCGCATCACATCACACCACATGACACATCACATGGCATGGCACACTACATGGCACACCACATCACAGGGCAATACATATCACATCACATGACACATCGCATCAAACCACATGACATACACGACTTGTATATCACATCACACCACATGGCACATCACACCACATGACACATCCCATCACACCACATGACACATCACATCACACCACATGGCACATCACACCAGATGACACATCGCATCACACCACATGGCACATCACACCACACCACACCACCACGCCACACCATACCACACTACATCACATCACACCACATCATGTCACATCACGTCACATGGCACCCGGCTCATCACATCACATCACATCACATCACAGGGCTCACGGCTCATCACATCACATCACATTGAAGATCACATCACATAACTTCACATGTCACATCACATGGCACATCACACTATATGGCACATCAGATCACATGACAAGCACAGGGCAAGACACATCACACCACATCACATGGCACGTCACATCAAATGACAAATCACAGGACATGATACATCATACCATATGCACATCACCACATCACATGGCACGTCACATCAAATGACAAATCACAGGACATGATACATCATACCATATGCACATCATATCACATCACACCACATGGCACATCACATCACACCGCACGACATCACTTAACATGGCAATTCACACCACATCACATGGCACATCACATCAAATGATAAATTACAAGACAATTCACACCACATATATATTACATCACATCACATCACATCACACATCACAGCACACTACATAGCACATCACACCATATGGCACATCACATCACATCACATGGCACATCACACCACATGGCACATCACATCAGATCGCATCACATGACACATTACATCACACCACATCACATGGCACACCACATCAGACCACACATCACATCACATCACATCACATCATATTGGACACCACGTGGCACATCACATCACATCACATGGCACACAACATGGCACATTGCATAACACCACACGGTACATCACATCACACCACATGACACATTACATTACATTATACCACATGACACATCACATCACACTGTATCACATGGCATATCACATATCACACTAAATATCACATCACACCACATCACATGTCACATAATATCACACCACATCACATGGTACAGCACACTGCATGGCACATCACACCACATCACATCAAACGGCACATCACATTACATGGCACATCACATGGCACATCACATCACATGACATCACATGGCACAACATATCGCATGGCACATCACATCACACCACATGGCATACCACATATCACACCACATGGCAAATCACATCACACCACATGACACATCACATGGCATGGCACACTACATGGCACATCATATCACATGATAATCACAGGGCAATACATATCACATCACATGACATGTCGCATCAAACCACATGACATACACCACTTGTATATCACATCACACACCATGGCACATCACACCACATGACACATCACACCACACCACATGACACATCACACCACACCAGAGGGCACATCACACCACACCAAACCACACCACGCCACACTTCACCACATCACACCACATCACGTCACATCACATGGCACCCGGCTCATCACATCACAGCACATTGAAGATCATATCACATAACTTCACATGTCACATCACACTACATGGCACATCAGATCACATGACAAGCACAGGGCAAGACACATCACACCACATCACAAGGCACGTCACATCAAATGACAAATCACAGGATATGACACATCATACCATATGCACATCATATCATATCACACCGCATGACACATCGCATCACAAGACAAATCACAAGACATCACACATCACAGCACGCTACATATCACATCACACCACATGGCACCTCACATCACATCACACCACATCACATCACACCACATGGGACATAACACCAGATCACATCACATGATACATCACACCACATGGCACATCACATCAGATCACATCGCATGACACATTATATTACACCACATTTCATGACACACCACATCAGACCACATAACACATCACATCGCATGACATGGCACAATCACATCACATAACATGGGACACCACGTGGCAAATCAAATCACAATATCACACACCATGGCACATCACACACACCACACGGCACATTACATTACATCATACCACATGGCACATCACATCAAATCACATCACATGTCACACCACATCACATCACAACACATCACATCACATGGCACACCCCATGTTACACCACATCACATCACATGGCACACCCCATGGCACATCACATCACATCATAAGGCACACAACATGGCACATCACATCAGGCCACACGGCACATCACATCACCCCCCATCGCACATTACATTACATCATACCACATGGCACATTACATCACACCATATTACATGGCACATTGTATAACACCACACCACATGGTACATCACAGAACATCACACTAAATATCACATCATATCACACCACATCACGTGGCACATCACACCACATGGCACAGCACACCTCACACCACAGGACACATCGCATCACATCATACCACATGACACATCACATCACATCAAATTACATCACACTAATGGCATATCACACTATATCACACCACATGGCAAACCACATCACAGCACATGGCATGGCATGGTACACCACATGGCACATCATATCACATGATAATCACAGGGCAATACATATCACATCACATGGCACAGCGCATGAAACCACATGAAATACACCACTTGTACATCACACAACATGACACATCACACATCAACATCACATCACACCACATGGTACACCACATCAGACCACATGACACATCACATCACACCACATGGCACATCACATCACATCAAATTACATCACACTAATGGCATATCACACTATATCACACCACATGGCAAACCACATCACATCACATGGCATGGCATGGCACACCACATGGCACATCACATCACATGATAATCACAGGGCAATACATATCACATCACATGGCACAGCGCATGAAACCACATGAAATACACCACTTGTACATCACACAACATGACACATCACACATCAACATCACATCACACCACATGGTACACCACATCAGACCACATGACACATCACATCACACCACATGGCACATCACATCACATCAAATTACATCACACTAATGGCATATCACACTATATCACACCACATGGCAAACCACATCACATCACATCACATCACATGGCATGACATGGCACACCACATGGCACATCATATCACATGATAATCACAGGGCAATACATATCACATCACATGACACAGCGCATCAAACCACATGAAATACACCACTTGTACATCACACAACATATCATACCAATCACACATCACATCACACCACATGGCACAACACACCACATGGCACACCACATCAGACCACATGACACATCACATCACACCACATGGCACACCACGCTGGACTGGTAGCCTCTGGTAACTCGACGTCTAAAACAAAAGACGGACTCGGAGCCTGCGGGATGGACTCAGAGCATGGCCGGAATGTTCTCCACTTTCACCGCCCTGTGAATGGTGGTGTGCACACTTCTCAATGGGAACAGAAGATAAACCGACGTCCCGCGTGCAGCATGCACTTAACGCACGTTAAAGAACCCAGGGCAACAAAGGAGTCGTCCCTGGCAAAATTCAGAAGAGGAATTCAATCTAATCTGCATATGTGTGTACACGTGATTGAAAGTGGAACTGCCGGACACAGAACACGACGAGAGTCCACAGGTTTCTTCCAATGGACTCTGTCCAGCTGGGCAGCTTGGAGTTGGTCTTTGATCGGAGATAGGCGCAAAATAAGAAAGACACACGCATACACACACACACACACACACACACACACACACACACACACACACACACACACACACGACCACCTACATATCAGACAGTGATCCCAGAATGAGCGATCCCCCCAGCAGTCCACCCATCAGAATGGAGTTGGCCAGGGTGACCAGGTCCTTGTCATCGCACACCAGGTCCAACTGCACACACACACACACACACACACACAGTACACTAACCAGGTCCTTGTCATCGCACACCAGGTCCAACTGCACACACACACACACACACACACACACAGTACACTGACAAGGTCCTTGCCACCACACACCAGGTCCAACTGCACACACACACATACAGTACACTGACCAGGTCCTTGCCACCACACACCAGGTCCAACTGCACACACACACATACAGTACACTGACAAGGTCCTTGCCACCACACACCAGGTCCAACTGCACACACACACATACAGTACACTGACCAGGTCCTTGCCACCACACACCAGGTCCAACTGCACACACACACATACAGTACACTGACCAGGTCCTTGCCACCACACACCAGGTCCAACTGCACACACACACACACACACAGTACACTGACAAGGTCCTTGCCACCACACACCAGGTCCAACTGCACACACACACATACAGTACACTGACCAGGTCCTTGCCACCACACACCAGGTCCAACTGCACACACACACACACACACAGTACACTGACAAGGTCCTTGCCACCACACACCAGGTCCAACTGCACACACACACATACAGTACACTGACCAGGTCCTTGCCACCACACACCAGGTCCAACTGCACACACACACATACAGTACACTGACAAGGTCCTTGCCACCACACACCTGGTCCAACTGCACACACACACATACAGTACACTGACCAGGTCCTTGCCACCACACACCAGGTCCAACTGCACACACACACATACAGTACACTGACCAGGTCCTTGCCACCACACACCAGGTCCAACTGCACACACACACACACAGTACACTGACCAGGTCCTTGCCACCACACACCAGGTCCAACTGCACACACACACATACAGTACACTGACCAGGTCCTCTACAACAGTTCGATGTGACCTCTCCAACAGACAGCTCAGTGTGCCCTCTCCAACAGACAGCTCAGTGTCACCTCTCCAACAGACAGCTCAGTGTGACCTCTCCAACAGACAGCTCAGTGTGACCTCTCCAACAGACAGACAGCTCAGTGTGACCTCTCCAACAGACAGCTCAGTGTGACCTCTCCAACAGACAGCTCAGTGTGACCTCTCCAACAGACAGACAGCTCAGTGTCACCTCTCCAACAGACAGACAGCTCAGTGTGACCTCTCCAACAGACAGACAGCTCAGTGTGACCTCTCCAACAGACAGACAGCTCAGTGTGACCTCTCCAACAGACAGCTCAGTGTCACCTCTCCAACAGACAGCTCAGTGTGACCTCTCCAACAGACAGCTCAGTGTGACCTCTCCAACAGACAGACAGCTCAGTGTGACCTCTCCAACAGACAGCTCAGTGTGACCTCTCCAACAGACAGACAGCTCAGTGTGACCTCTCCAACAGACAGCTCAGTGTGACCTCTCCAACAGACAGCTCAGTGTGACCTCTCCAACAGACAGCTCAGTGTGACCTCTCCAATAGACAGCTCAGTGTGACCTCTCCAATAGACAGACAGCTCAGTGTCACATCTCCAACAGACAGCTCAGTGTGACCTCTCCAACAGACAGCTCAGTGTGACCTCTCCAACAGACAGACAGCTCAGTGTGTCCTCTCCAAACAGCTCAGTGTGTCCTCTCCAACAGACAGCTCAGTGTGACCTCTCCAATAGACAGACAGCTCAGTGTGACCTCTCCAACAGACAGCTCAGTGTGACCTCTCCAACAGACAGACAGCTCAGTGTGACCTCTCCAACAGACAGACAGCTCAGTGTGACCTCTCCAACAGACAGCTCAGTGTGACCTCTCCAACAGACAGACAGCTCAGTGTGACCTCTCCAACAGACAGCTCAGTGTGACCTCTCCAACAGACAGACAGCTCAGTGTGACCTCTCCAATAGACAGCTCAGTGTGACCTCTCCAATAGACAGACAGCTCAGTGTGACCTCTCCAACAGACAGACAGCTCAGTGTGACCTCTCCAACAGACAGCTCAGTGTCACCTCTCCAACAGACAGCTCAGTGTGACCTCTCCAACAGACAGCTCAGTGTGACCTCTCCAACAGACAGACAGCTCAGTGTGACCTCTCCAACAGACAGCTCAGTGTGACCTCTCCAATAGACAGCTCAGTGTGACCTCTCCAATAGACAGACAGCTCAGTGTCACATCTCCAACAGACAGACAGCTCAGTGTGACCTCTCCAACAGACAGACAGCTCAGTGTGACCTCTCCACCAGACAGACAGCTCAGTGTGACCTCTCCAACAGACAGCTCAGTGTGACCTCTCCAATAGACAGCTCAGTGTGACCTCTCCAATAGACAGCTCAGTGTGACCTCTCCAATAGACAGACAGCTCAGTGTGACCTCTCCACCAGACAGACAGCTCAGTGTGACCTCTCCAACAGACAGCTCAGTGTGACCTCTCCACCAGACAGACAGCTCAGTGTGACCTCTCCAACAGACAGCTCAGTGTGACCTCTCCAATAGACAGCTCAGTGTGACCTCTCCAATAGACAGACAGCTCAGTGTCACATCTCCAACAGACAGCTCAGTGTGACCTCTCCAACAGACAGCTCAGTGTGACCTCTCCAACAGACAGACAGCTCAGTGTGTCCTCTCCAAACAGCTCAGTGTGTCCTCTCCAACAGACAGCTCAGTGTGACCTCTCCAATAGACAGACAGCTCAGTGTGACCTCTCCAATAGACAGCTCAGTGTGACCTCTCCAACAGACAGACAGCTCAGTGTGACCTCTCCAATAGACAGCTCAGTGTGACCTCTCCAATAGACAGACAGCTCAGTGTGACCTCTCCAACAGACAGACAGCTCAGTGTGTCCTCTCCAAACAGCTCAGTGTGTCCTCTCCAACAGACAGCTCAGTGTGACCTCTCCAACAGACAGACAGCTCAGTGTGACCTCTCCAATAGACAGACAGCTCAGTGTGACCTCTCCAATAGACAGCTCAGTGTGACCTCTCCAACAGACAGACAGCTCAGTGTCACCTCTCCAATAGACAGACAGCTCAGTGTGACCTCTCCAACAGACAGCTCAGTGTGACCTCTCCAACAGACAGCTCAGTGTGACCTCTCCAATAGACAGACAGCTCAGTGTGACCTCTCCAATAGACAGCTCAGTGTGACCTCTCCAACAGACAGACAGCTCAGTGTGACCTCTCCAACAGACAGACAGCTCAGTGTGACCTCTCCAACAGACAGACAGCTCAGTGTGACCTCTCCAATAGACAGACAGCTCAGTGTGTCCTCTCCAACAGACAGCTCAGTGTGACCTCTCCAATAGACAGACAGCTCAGTGTGTCCTCTCCAACAGACAGCTCAGTGTGACCTCTCCAATAGATAGACAGCTCAGTGTGACCTCTCCAATAGACAGACAGCTCAGTGTGTCCTCTCCAACAGACAGCTCAGTGTGTCCTCTCCAACAGACAGCTCAGTGTGTCCTCTCTCCAGCACCCTCTCTCTCTCTCTCTCTCTCTCTCTCTACCATCCTCTCTTCCTCTTCCTCTCTCTCTCTCTCTACCATCCTCTCTCTCTCTCTCTCTACCATCCTCTCTCTACCATCCTCTCTCTCTCTCTCTCTCTCTCTACCATCCTCTCTCTCTCTCTCTCTACTACCCTCTCCTCCCCCTTACCACCCTTCCCCTTCTCTGCCCCTCTTCACTTTTGCACAACGGGAAATAACAGGATGTCAAATTTTGACGCAAGTGTTTTTTTATTTTATTGTTTTTTGTTTTTTCTCTCCTCTGTTGGACTTTGCCAAGTTAAGGTCCGTTTATACAGAGCGCGAACGCGAACGCGAAAGCGAACGCGGTTTTTCGTCCTGGAATATTTTAGTCATTTGTTCGCGCGAACGACCGCCTTGATTGCCCCCAGAGCGAATTTTCTCAGAAGGTCGCGCGGCTTTTTTGCTATCAACCAATCAGCAGGTACTTCCCTTGCATCATTTCCACAAATAGAAACTTGTACGCCTGACCGTTCCAAGAAAAAGCTAGGCACTAGCGTCAGTCTACTTTGCTTGTCGAAGTTTGGAGAAGAATGGACAAGACAATAGACAAGACAGAAGCCATGATTCTTGAAATTGAGAAGAATCATGTACTGTATGACAAAGCAGACAAAGATTACAAAGACATCATGAAAAAAAGAGACATATGGAAAGCAATTGGACAGAAAGTCGGACTGACAGGTATGTGATTGAAATTAATTTTATTTTACCTGTTTCAACAATGTTATGGAACTGTAAAAAAAATAAATGTCCGCCATGATTCCAAATGACCAAATTTTATCTCTCACAGCAAGAAAAAGACGAGCCGCCTCGAAAGCCGTCGACGGTTTTCCGCGTTCGGGTTCGTGCTCTATTTGAATGGCAAAACTGCTCAAAAGTCGCGTTCGCGTTCGTGTTCGCGTTCGACGCGTTCGCGTTCGCGCTCTGTATAAACGGACCTTTAGACCCACCCACACCCCCATCCACCCCACCCTACCCCCATCCTCCCCCTCGACCTCAAGAGAGACAGTCATGAATTTTTCCTGCCCTGTAGTGACGTATAGATGTGAACACGTGGCGTCATGAAAAACCACGGATGAATGAGCACACCTTTCTGTGCCCCCATCCCCCGCTGCTGTGTCACGTCGGTCACAACGTGGCTGTCTGTCTGGCTGTCTGCAGCACACAGGGCACAAGTAATGTGTTTCTTTCGCTCGCTCTTTCTGATTGCGACAAACCTATCCCACTTTACCCCCACCCCCCACCAACACCAACACCCCCTCATTCCTATTGCGATCTTTTCCAAGACAACACTTGTTTCTTGTACAGCTGGTTTATGCTTGTGATCTAGAGCGAAATCACAAACGTCAGAGGTTCAGCAAACAGGATTTAATTTGAATTTCAATAACCTCCCACCATCCACCATCCCTCTGTCTGCGGCCAAGCATATCTCTCTCTCTCTCTCTCTCTCTCTCTCTCTCTCTCTCTCTCTCTCATTATTATTATTATTATTATTACTATTATTATAATCAGTAGTAGTACTAGTAGCAGTAGTAGTGGTATTCGAGTCGTAGATATTGCGCGCAAGTATCAAGTTTCAACCCAATGAAGAGAGGATGTTGAATTGCGTACTTTTATAAAACAAGGGCATAGTAAACGCTACGATCTCAACAACAACATAAAGAGGTCAGAACGCAAGCATGTGTGTGATCTTTCTCAGCAAGACCAGTCGTTCTCTCAGCAGGTCTAGTCACAATCACAGTAAAAAAAAAACCCCGTGATTTGCTAATTCCCACGTCACGCTCTATCACGCTTTACTGTGTATGATTGGATGTGACTAGGTGGTGTAGGTGTTACTGTGTGACGGGGTGGTAACTGGGTATAACTGTGGGTGACTGAGTGTGACTGGGTGTGACTGGATGTGACTGGGTGTGGCTGTTTGTGACTGAGTGTGACTGGGTGTGACTGTTTGTGACTGGGTGTGACTGTTTGTGACCGGGTGTGACTGTGACCGTTTGTGACTGGGTGTGACTGTATGTGACAGTTTGTGACTGGGTGTGAACGTTTGTGACCGGGTGTGACTGTGACTGTTTGTGACTGGGTGTGTCTGTTTGGGTGTGACTGTTTGTGACGGGGTGTGACTGGGTGACTGTGACTGGGTGGTGACTGTGACTCGGTGACTGGGTGGTGACTCCGGCAGTGTGACTGTAACTGTGTGACTGGGTGGTGACTGACTGTGTGACTGTTACTGGGTGTGACTGTTTGTGACTGGGTGTGACTGTTTGTGACTGTTACTGGGTGTGACTGTTTGTGACTGGGTGGTGACTGGGTGGTGACTGTTTGTGACTGGGTGTGACTGGATGTGACTGTTTGTGACTGGGTGTGACTGTGTGTAACTGGGTGGTGACTGTGACTGGGTGGTGACTGTGTGTAACTGGGTGGTGACTGGGTGTGACTGGGTAGTGACTGGGTGTGACGGGGTGGTGACTGGGTGTGACTGGGTGGTGACTCCGGCAGTGTGACTGTAACTGTGTGACTGGGTGGTGACTGTGTGACTGTTACTGGGTGTGACTGTTTGTGACTGGGTGTGACTGTTTGTGACTGGGTGTGACTGGGTGGTGACTGTGACTGGGTGGTGACTGGGTGTGACTGGGTGGTGACTGTGTGTGACTGGGTGGTGACTGGGTGTGACTGGGTGGTGACTGTGACTGTGTGTGACTGGGTGGTGTCTGTGACTGAGACTCGGTGACTGTGACTGGGTGGTGACTGTGACTGAGACTCGGTGACTGTGACTGGGTGGTGACTGTGACTGAGACTCGGTGACTGTGACTGGGTGATGACTGAGACTTGGTGACTGTGACTGGGTGGTGACTGTGGCTGAGACTCGGTGACTGTGGCTGGGTGGTGACTGTGACTCGGTGACTGTGACCGGGTGGTGACTGTGACTGGGTGGTGACTGTGACTGAGACTCGGTGACTGTGACTGGGTGGTGACTGAGACTTGGTGACTGTGACTGGGTGGTGACTGTGACTGGGTGGTGACTGTGACTGGGTGACTGTGACTGGGTGGTGACTGTGACTGGGTGGTGACTGTGACTGAGACTTGGTGACTGTGACTGAGACTTGGTGACTGTGACTGAGACTTGGTGACTGTGACTGGGTGGTGACTGTGGCTGGGTGGTGACTGTGACTGGGTGGTGACTGGGTGGTGACTGTGACTGGGTGGTGACTGTGACTGGGTGGTGACTGTGGCTGGGTGGTGACTGTGACTGGGTGACTGTGGCTGGGTGGTGACTGTGGCTGGGTGGTGACTGTGACTCGGTGACTGACTCGGTGACTGTGACTGGGTGGTGACTGTGACTGGGTGTTGACTGTGACCGGGTGACTGACTGAGACTCGGTGACTGTGGCTGGGTGACTGTGACTGGGTGGTGACTGTGACTCGGTGACTGTGACTGGGTGGTGACTGTGACTGGGTGGTGATTGTGACTAGGTGGTGACTGTGACCGGGTGACTGTGACTGAGACTTGGTGACTGTCACTGGGTGGTGACTGTGACTCGGTGACTGGATGGTGACTGTGACTGGGTGGTGACTGTGGCTGGGTGGTGACTGTGACTGGATGGTGACTGTGACTGGGTGGTGACTGTGGCTGGGTGGTGACTGTGACTGGGTGGTGACTCCGACAGTGTGACTGACTGTGTGACTGTGACTGGGTGTGACTGTTTGTGACTGGGTGTGACTGTTTGAGACTGTTTGTGACTTGGTGTGACTGACTGTTTGTGACTGGGTGTGACTGTTTGTGACTGGGTGTGACTGTGACTGTAACTGGGTGTGACTGTTTGTGACTGGGTGTGACTGTTTATGAGTGTGTGGTGACTGTGACTGTGTGACTGTGTGGTGACTGTGTGACTGTGACTGGGTGGTGACTGTGTGACTGGGTGGTGACTGTGTGACTGTGACTGGGTGGTGACTGTGTGACTGGGTGGTGACTGTGACTGTGTGACTGGGTGGTGACTGGGTGGTGACTGTGACTGTGTGACTGGGTGGTGACTGGGTGGGTGAATGTGACTGTGTGACTGGGTGGTGACTGGGTGGTGACTGAGTGACTGGTGTGGACTGGGTGGTGACTGTGACTGTGTGACTGGGTGGTGACTGGGTGGTGAATGTGACTGTGTGACTGGGTGGTGACTGTGTGACTGGGTGGTGACTGGGTGGTGAATGTGACTGTGTGACTGTGACTGGGTGGGTGACTGAGTGACTGGGTGGTGACTGGTGGTGACTGTGACTGTGTGACTGGGTGGTGACTGTGTGGTGACTGTGACTGAGTGACTGTGTGGGTGACTGTGTGGGTGACTGTGACTGTGTGACTGGGTGGTGACTGGGTGGTGAATGTGACTGTGTGACTGGGTGGTGACTGGGTGGTGACTGAGTGACTGGGTGGTGACTGTGTGGTGACTGTGACTGTGTGACTGGGTGGTGACTGGGTCACTGGGTGGTGACTGTGTGACTGTGTGGTGACTGTGTGACTGTTTATGACTGTGTGGTGACTGTGACTGTGTGACTGGGTGGTGACTGGGTGGTGACTGTGTGACTAGGTGGTGACTGGGTGACTGGGTGGTGACTGTGTGACTGGGTGGTGACTGTGTGGTGACTGTGTGACTGGGTGGTGACTGGGTGGTGACTGTGTGACTGTGTGGTGACTGTGACTGTGTGACTGGGTGGTGACTGTGTGACTGGGTGGTGACTGGGTGGTGACTGTGTGACTGTGACTGGGTGGTGACTGGGTGGTGACTGTGTGACTGGGTGGTGACTGGGTGGTGACTGTGTGACTGGGTGGTGACTGGGCGTTGACTGTGTGACTGGGTGGTGACTGGGTGGTGACTGTGTGACTGGGTGGTGACTGGGCGGTGACTGTGTGACTGGGTGGTGACTGGGTGGTGACTGGGCGGTGACTGTGTGACTGGGTGGTGACTGGGTGGTGACAGGGTATGATGGGTTGGCAGGGGATGTTACTCTGTGTGACTGTCGTACCGGTGTTGTCTGACTGAGTGGTCCGGTTGTTAGAGTCAGGTCAGGTCATTAGATCTGCCACTGGTAACCTGTAATCCAGTACAACCTGTTCAGGGTCGGGTTGCTGGCGACTAAACCGGCACTCCCACAGCTCCCTTCCGGGACTGGTGAGGCGGGTGGCTAGACACCCTTATGGAGATCCATAAAAGGGCGTTGGCTCAGGAGAGCCACCGACGGCCATCTAGCTCCACCGTGCTGTGTGCATGCCACACGCAGTTGGCCCCCGGGGTGTGTCTACCCATGCATGCGAAGTCTGGATCCGGCAGAATCTGCGGAAGAAACCTACGGTTCAACGGAGAGGAAGGCGGTTACAGCAACGCACTGTGGAGTGCAGAGAGCAAGATGAGACACCGAAAGGATATCTTGGTCATCCACTGCATCCGTGCTCATCCTCCAGTCGTCTCGACTTAGTCTTGCCACTGGAAATTGGTGGACCCGGACGAGAGAGTGAGGTCGACGTTGCGCAGCTCCTCTTCACTTTAAACGAACTCATCGGGCAAGTCATCAGTCATCCAAAATGACCTTTAATCCTTCATCATTTCATCACCCCCAAGTCCTGTGGCGACAGGCGAGCGACGAAACGACAGGTGTGGGTACACTGGCAGTCGCAGCCGCAGACCTGCACGCAGGCGGCTCGGGCCATAGGGTCGTTCTTCGTCGACAGGAGCAGCGATGGAGCTCGGCAGCCGTCTGAGCGTCTGAGCGGCCCTCTTTCTTAATGCACAGTGCTTGGAACATAAGGACTCTCCTGGACAGAGATAACGCGGACAGACCCCAAAGGAGAACGGCACTAGTTGCAACCGAACTCGCCAGATACAACATTGACATCGCAGCCTTGAGTGAGACTCGGCTTGCAGGCGAAGGCGAGCTCTGTGAACAGGGATCTGGTTACACCTTCTTCTGGAGTGGACGAGGAAGCGAAGAGCGACGTGAGGCTGGCGTTGGTTTTGCAGTAAAAACAGCACTTGTCAGCAAGCTAGCTGGAATCCCAAAGGGAGTCAACGATAGGCTTATGACCATGAAACTCCCACTGGCATCTGGCCAGACGCACCTCACCATTGTCAGTGCCTACGCCCCAACCATGACCAACCCGGATGAAGTGAAGGCGAAGTTCTACGAGGACCTTCACTCTGTCATTGCTGCTATCCCTAAAGCAGACAAGCTCATCATTCTTGGGGATTTCAATGCTAGAGATGGCTCTGACTACATCTCCTGGGATGGAGTGATTGGAAAGCACGGTGTGGGCAACTGCAACCCAAATGGATTGCTTTTGCTTCAGACCTGTGCAGAGCACAAACTGCTGATAACCAACACAGTTTTCTGCCTCCCTACCCGTAACAGGACGTCATGGATGCACCCTCGCTCAAAGCATTGGCATCTCATCGATTATGTCATCGTCAGGAAAAGGGATAGGCAAGATGTACGTGTAACAAAGACCATGTGCGGCGCCGAGTGTTGGACAGACCATCGCCTTGTAGTCTCGAAGCTGAATATTCGAATCCAGCCCAAGAGACGCCCCCAAAGCCAGAAGGCTCCAAAACGGCTTAACATCGCTAAGCTGAAAAACATCACCATCAAACAGTCCTTTGTGGAGCTGCTGGAAGATCGTCTGGAATCCGCCTCTCTGGACAACCAGAATGTGGAGTCTGACTGGAGGACCCTGCGTGAGCTGATCTATAGTACAGCTCAGAGACCCTGGGACCCATGACCAGAAAGCACAAAGACTGGTTTGATGAAAACTGTGATGAAATCAAGCAGCTTCTGGATGAGAAACGCCGTCTGCATCAAGCCTACCTGAGCAACCCAAAGTCCACATCAAAAAAGGATGTGTACGATGCCATCCGCAGGACTGTTCAGCAAAAGTTACGCCAGATGCAGGATAAGTGGCTGAGTGACAAAGCTGATGAGATCCAGGGATATGCTGACAGGCACGATATGAAGAGGTTCTATGATGCCTTAAAAGAAGTCTACTGCCCCACATCCTCAGGATCATCCCCCCTCCTCAGTGCAGATGGGAATACCTTGATCACCGAGAAGGAGAAAATTCTCGAACGCTGGGCTGAGCACTTCAACAGTGTCTTAAATCGCCCTTCCTTCATAAATGATGAAGCCATAGACCGTCTCCCACAAGTCCCCATCAACGAAGCACTGGACGATCCGCCAACACCTCTTGAGACCCAGAAAGCAATCCGTCTGCTATCCAGTGGCAAAGCACCTGGCTCAGACTCCATACCAGCAGAGGTCTACAAGGATGGAGGCACTGTGCTGACTGAGAAGCTCCATCAGCTGTACTCACTCATGTGGAAAGAAGAGACGATCCCCCAGGATTTCAAAGATGCATCTATCATTCACTTGTACAAGCGAAAGGGGAACCGGCAAGCCTGTGATAACAATCGGGACATTTCCTTGCTCTCCATCGCAGGCAAGATACTTGCCAGGATCCTGCTAAACCGCCTCACAGCACACCTTGACCAAGGTCATTTGCCTGAGAGCCAATGTGGATTCCGGAAAGAGCGCGGAACCACCGACATGGTGTTTGCTGCAAGGCAGCTGCAAGAGAAATGTCAGGAGCAAAATGCTGATCTGTTCTCCACCTATGTCGACTTCACTAAGGCCTTCAACACCGTGAGCAGAGAGGGACTGTGGAAGATCATGGCCAAGTACGGATGCCCTCGGAAATTTATTTCCTTGGTCAGCCAATTCCATGAAGGCATGCAGGCTCGAGTCCAGGACAATGGCGAAACATCTGCTCCTTTTGCTGTCACAAATGGTGTCAAGCAAGGCTGCGTCTGGCTCCAAAGCTGTTCAGCCTCATGTTCTCTGCAATGCTTACTGATGCCTTCAGAGATGGCGATGTTGGAATCGGCCTAAAGTACCGAACAGATGGCAAGCTGTTTAACCTCAGAAGGCTTCAAGCAAAAACGAAGGTCATGACAGACATCATCAGAGACTTTTTGTTTGCTGATGATTGTGCCCTCAACGCTGGATCTGAAGCTGACATGCAACTCAGCGTCGACAAGTTTGCCACTGCCAGCAGGAACTTCGGCCTTACCATCAGCATGAGGAAAACGGAAGTTCTCCATCAGCCAGCCCCAGGGAAACCCTACGTTGAGCCCAACATCACAGTCAACGGTCAGAGACTCAGTGCGGTGGAGCGGTTCACATACCTTGGCAGCACACTGTCACGAAATGTGACAATCGACGATGAAGTGAACGTCAGGATTGCAAGAGCAAGCGCAACTTTTGGTAGACTCACTGCAAATGTCTGGAACAGAAGAGGCATTAGTCTTGAGACCAAGCTAAAGGTCTACAGAGCAGTAGTTCTCCCCACACTACTGTACGCCTGCGAAACTTGGACAGTGTACCAACGACATGCCAAGAAGCTAGACCACTTACACACAACATGCCTCAGGAAGCTACTGAACATCAAGTGGCAAGACAGGACCCCAGACACAGAGGTGCTTGCAAAAGCCACCCTTCCCAGCATCTTCACCATCCTGATGAAGTCCCAGCTTCGCTGGGCTGGACACGTGGCGCGCATGCCAGACCATCGGCTGCCCAAAAGGCTCTTCTATGGCGAGCTGCAACAAGGGAAGAGATCACACGGAGGTCAGAAGAAGCGCTTCAGAGATACTCTGAAAGTCTCTCTGAAAGCGTTTGATATCAACCCTGACTCCTGGGAGGAATCTGCAGTGGACCGTGACAAATGGCGCGCTGCTGTGCACAAAGGCGCCAAGTTGTGCGAGGCCAACAGGACTGCTGCAGCTGTTCAGAAGAGGCAGGCCAGAAATTCACGGGTAAACATCTCCCTGACAATGGTATGCCTGTCTTTGTCTGCCCCAACTGTCAGCGAACATTTCGTGCGCAGATTGGACTATTCAGCCATCTGTGCATTCACAGATAGATTCATGAGCATCCTCCCCCCCACCCCATCACCACCCTCCCCCCATCCCCCAGCTGGATGACAACGATGGTCATCATCGATCTCGATGGACACACCACCAAAAGACGGTGTGAATACCTCCATCAGGTGATGTAATGACCGTTATTAATGACGTTGTAGACGGTGTGAATACCTCCATCAGGTGATGTAATGACCGTTATTAATAACGTTGTAGACGGTGTGAATACCTCCATCAGGTGATGTAATGACCGTTATTAATAACGTTGTAGACGGTGTGAATACCTTCATCAGGTGATGTAATGACCGTTATTAATGACGTTGTAGACGGTGTGAATACCTTCATCAGGTGATGTAATGACCGTTATTAATGACGTTGTAGACGGTGTGAATACCTCCATCAGGTGATGTAATGACCGTTATTAATGACGTTGTAGACGGTGTGAATACCTCCATCAGGTGATGTAATGACCGTTATTAATGACGTTGTAGACGGTGTGAATACCTCCATCAGGTGAAGTAATGACCGTTATTAATAACGTTGTAGACGGTGTGAATACCTCCATCAGGTGAAGTAATGACCGTTATTAATGACGTTGTAGACGGTGTGAATACCTCCATCAGGTGATGTAATGACCGTTATTAATGACGTAGACGGTGTGAATACCTCCATCAGGTGATGTAATGACCGTTATTAATGACGTTGTAGACGGTGTGAATACCTCCATCAGGTGAAGTAATGACCGTTATTAATAACGTTGTAGACGGTGTGAATACCTCCATCAGGTGATGTAATGACCGTTATTAATAACGTTGTAGACGGTGTGAATACCTCCATCAGGTGATGTAATGACCGTTATTAATGACGTTGCAGACGGTGTGAATACCTCCATCAGGTGATGTAATGACCGTTATTAATAACGTTGTAGACGGTGTGAATACCTCCATCAGGTGAAGTAATGACCGTTATTAATGACGTTGTAGACGGTGTGAATACCTCCATCAGGTGATGTAATAACCGTTATTAATAACGTTGTAGACGGTGTGAATACCTCCATCAGGTGATGTAATGACCGTTATTAATGACGTTGTAGACGGTGTGAATACCTCCATCAGGTGAAGTAATGACCGTTATTAATAACGTTGTAGACGGTGTGAATACCTTCATCAGGTGATGTAATGACCGTTATTAATGACGTTGTAGACGGTGTGAATACCTTCATCAGGTGATGTAATGACCGTTATTAATGACGTTGTAGACGGTGTGAATACCTCCATCAGGTGATGTAATGACCGTTATTAATGACGTTGTAGACGGTGTGAATACCTCCATCAGGTGATGTAATGACCGTTATTAATGACGTTGTAGACGGTGTGAATACCTCCATCAGGTGAAGTAATGACCGTTATTAATAACGTTGTAGATGGTGTGAATACCTCCATCAGGTGAAGTAATGACCGTTATTAATGACGTTGTAGACGGTGTGAATACCTCCATCAGGTGATGTAATGACCGTTATTAATGACGTAGACGGTGTGAATACCTCCATCAGGTGAAGTAATGACCGTTATTAATAACGTTGTAGACGGTGTGAATACCTCCATCAGGTGATGTAATGACCGTTATTAATAACGTTGTAGACGGTGTGAATACCTCCATCAGGTGATGTAATGACCGTTATTAATGACGTTGCAGACGGTGTGAATACCTCCATCAGGTGATGTAATGACCGTTATTAATAACGTTGTAGACGGTGTGAATGCATCCATCAGGTGAAGTAATGACCGTTATTAATGACGTTGTAGACGGTGTGAATACCTCCATCAGGTGATGTAATGACCGTTATTAATAACGTTGTTGACGGTGTGAATACCTCCATCAGGTGATGTAATGACCGTTATTAATGACGTTGTTGACGGTGTGAATGCATCCATCAGGTGATGTAATGACCGTTATTAATGACGTTGTTGACGGTGTGAATGCATCCATCAGGTGAAGTAATGACCGTTATGAACGTTGCAGACGGTGTGAATGCCTCCATCAGGTGATGTAATGACCGTTATTAATAACGTTGTAGACGGTGTGAATACCTCCATCAGGTGATGTAATGACCGTTATTAATAACGTTGTAGACGGTGTGAATACCTCCATCAGGTGATGTAATGACCGTTATTAATAACGTTGTAGACGGTGTGAATACCTTCATCAGGTGATGTAATGACCGTTATTAATAACGTTGTAGACGGTGTGAATACCATGACGGCAGATGGAGACGCCTCTGCTAGCTACTTGCCTGCTACTGTTGCATCATGGTCTTGCTCGGATACACATACCCCTCCTCCCCTTCACACACACACACACACACACACACACACACACTGGAAGACGTTAAACTGAAGACTACTACTACTACTTCACACACACACACACACACACACACACACACACACACACACACACACACACACACACACACACACAGAGGCAGGCAGGCAGTGTGAGTGACGGACAGACAGGGACAGACAGGGAAGACAGACCAACAGACAGCAAGGCCTCACCTCGGAAATGACTGTCAGATCAAAGTACTCCTTGCTGTACACCCATCGCTCACACGTTGCTGTCTCGTTGCTGCAACAGGGAGCGGGCAGGGGCGCTCAGTTCAGTCAGCGATACTACTGCTACTGCTGCTGCTGATGATGATGATGATGGTGATGATGATGATGATGATGACACAGAAATGATAATGTAGATGATAACAACAACTGTATTTTAATGACAACATTTTTGCGCTTTCTGATACCCCATAGCGTTTCACACAAGGCAAAACGTAGGCCTATACATGTTGCACACACACACACACACACACACACACACACACACGCGCGCGCGCGCGCACACACACACACACGCGCACACACACTCACACACACAAACCTGGGGTGGAAAGGGTAGGAGATGTTACGGTGCCGAAAGACTTTACATTCATCCCAGGTGTTTGTTTTGGTGTCCAGGGGAATGGTCTGTTCCCTCAGATCGTCGTGCCACGCCCCCTGGCTCTCGAACGTGTCGTTGTCCAGCCCCGGGATGGCGCACCTGCCCGTCAGTGCAATGCGATACAGTGCAATGCGATGCAACGCAATGCGATACAGTGCAATGCGATGCAACGCAACGACACAATACAATGTAACATGCCATGCCATGCAATACAGTGCAATACAGTGCAATACAATACAATACAGCGCGATGCAACGCAATCCAATCCAATCCAATCTGTATAAATCAGACAGGAAATGATGTGTTCTATCACAGGCTGGTCACACCCCCCTCCACCCCTCCTCCTCCACCCCCCAGCCCCCACCCCCCACCCTGCCTCTGCCCCATCCTCCCCTCCCGCCCAGCACACAGCATTGTTCCACACATTAACATGACAATAGTAAAACCAACAAGTCCAAAAAGTAAAATGTGTAAAGGTGACTAGGAAAAATGCTCAAAGAGGCTTCACTGCGTTCGGACAAATCCCTATACACTACACCACATCTGTGAAGCAGAGTCCTTCCCAGCAGCGTAACCCAACGTGCCCATCAGTCAGGCCTTGGGGATAAGAAAAAAACAACTTATTTATCACACAGTGACAGAAAATAGCACGTACTTCAAGAAAGAACGAAACAGTACTTTTAAAAACACGACATCATGCCTTGTGAAAATGAGTGTGGTGATAGAATTCACACTGCCGATACAGCAGGCATCAGTCTGTTGTCTATCAACTGACTATAACTGACCGACACACACACTGTGATACATCAGTAGGCTGTCTGTACACTGTGATACATCAGTAGGCTGTCTGTACACTGTGATACATCAGTAGGCTGTCTGTCAACTGACTATAACTGACCGACACACACACTGTGATACATCAGTAGGCTGTCTGTACACTGTGATACATCAGTAGGCTGTCTGTACACTGTGATACATCAGTAGGCTGTCTGTACACTGTGATACATCAGTAGGCTGTCTGTACACTGTGATACATCAGTAGGCTGTCTGTCAACTGACTATAACGAACTGACAAACATTGTAATACATTAGTCACATGTCTATAAACTGACGATAACTAACCGACACTATGATACATCAGTAGGCTGTCTGTCAACTGACTATAACTGACCTACACACACACACACTGTGATACATCAGTAGGCTGTCAACTGACTAAAACTGACTGTGATACACTAGTCACATGTCTGTCAACTGACTATGACTGACCGACACACACACTGTGATACACCAACCACCAGTATATCAACTGACGATAACTGACCAGCACATTGTGATACATCGGCAGGCTGTCTGTCAACTGACGATAACTGACCAGCACATTGTGATACATCGGCAGGCTGTCTGTCAACTGACGCTAACTGACCAGCACATTGTGATACATCGGCAGGCTGTCTGTCAACTGACGCTAACTGACCAGCACATTGTGATACATCGGCAGGCTGTCTGTCAACTGACACACGCACAACTCACAGTGCGGCATCCCAATGGCTCTCCACGGAGTTAGCAGAGAAGAAGAAAAAGAAGAAAGATGATGATATAGATACTAAAAGCGCCTATCATCGGTCGGAGACCAAGCTCTGCACAACAGTCTGCCTACCTGAGTAGGGCCGACTGACTGCTGCCACTGGGCGTCATCATTCGTTCTGTGTCCTTCAGTCAGGTTTCAGGCACGCACACAAGCACACTCTGACAGACATTCAGTACTTTACGTGTATGACCGTTGTGTTTATTTACCCTGCCATGTAGAAGCCATACTACGTTTTCGGGGATGTGCATTCTGGGTATGTTATTGTTTCCAGAATCCACCCAGCGCTGACATGGATGTGCATTCCGGGTATGTTATTGTTTCCAGAATCCACCCAGCGCTGACATGGATGTGCATTCCGGGTATGTTATTGTTTCCAGAATCCACCCAACGCTGACATGGATGTGCATTCCGGGTATGTTATTGTTTCCAGAATCCACCCAGCGCTGACATGGATGTGCATTCCGGGTATGTTATTGTTTCCAGAATCCACCCAGCGCTGACATGGATGTGCATTCCGGGTATGTTATTGTTTCCAGAATCCACCCAGCGCTGACATGGATGTGCATTCCGGGTATGTTATTGTTTCCAGAATCCACCCAACGCTGACATGGATGTGCATTCCGGGTATATGTTATTGTTTCCAGAACCCACCCAACGCTGACATGGATCACAGGATCTTTAACGTGCACAACTGATCATCTGAGAGCGTATTCACACGAAGGGGTACAGGTTCAGGCAGGTCTGCACATATGTTGACCTGGGAGATCGGAAACATCTCCACCATTTACCCACCAGGCGCCGTCACCGACATTCAAACCCGGGACCCTCAGATTGAAAGTCCAAAGCTTTAATTAACGACTCGGCAGTTGTGCCCAAAGTGAAAGAGGGAGAAGGAGACAGACTATTCACAGGTACAGGGATGCTTTATGTTTTCACTTGTGGGTTTTTTTTTGTTTTGTTTTTTTTTCTTTTCCATCTGGTTGTAATCCTCCACACCTTAAACGGGGTGAAAGAAAATTAAATCTTGAAAACACACACACACACACACACACACACACACACACACACACACACACACACACACACACCTGTGTTTGGGGGCGGCCATGATGAAGACCGTGACCATGGTGTGCAGGGCGGCAGGAATGCCGACCAGAGAGATCAGGAAGTATTGACGTTTCTGGAATTTACCCCACGGCCCGATGGCCGCTGTCACGTCCTCAAACAGCATGGCTGACCACAGCAGGCCACACGACCACCCGCCCTCCTCTACTGCTGCTCTCTTTGTTGAGTGACCACACCACAGGACGGGACACCCTGCTTCCTCTACTGCTCTCTTTGTTCAGTGACCACACCACAGGACGGGACACCCTGCCTCCTCTACTGCTCTCTTTGTTCAGTGACCACACCACAGGACGGGACACCCTGCCTCCTCTACTGCTGCTCTCTTTGTTCAGTGACCACACCACAGGACGGGACACCCTGCCTCCTCTACTGCTCTCTTTGTTCAGTGACCACACCACAGGACGGGACACCCTGCTTCCTCTACTGCTCTCTTTGTTCAGTGACCACACCACAGGACGGGACACCCTGCCTCCTCTACTGCTGCTCTCTTTGTTCAGTGACCACACCACAGGACGGGACACCCTGCTTCCTCTACTGCTCTCTTTGTTCAGTGACCACACCACAGGACGGGACACCCTGCCTCCTCTACTGCTCTCTTTGTTCAGTGACCACACCACAGGACGGGACACCCTGCCTCCTCTACTGCTGCTCTCTTTGTTCAGTGACCACACCACAGGACGGGACACCCTGCTTCCTCTACTGCTCTCTTTGTTCAGTGACCACACCACAGGACGGGACACCCTGCCTCCTCTACTGCTGCTCTCTTTGTTCAGTGACCACACCACAGGACGGGACACCCTGCCTCCTCTACTGCTCTCTTTGTTCAGTGGTTTGGTTTGGCTTACCTGTTGTATTCATTTAGTCATTTATTTATTTACTTATTTATCTGTTTACTTTTTTCTACATGTTTGTTTATTTATTAAAATATTTGCTAGCCACAACACAGTTACACAGGGCAGCTTTCTTTCTTCTCTCTGTTCTGATGGTGTTTTGATTGATTTGTTTTTTTTTAGGATAGGGTTTTCTGTTGGGTATATTTCTTTATTCATTTCTTTATATTCATTTTTTGACTAATATACTAATTCCGTTACAATTAATTGATTTATGTACTTACTTTTCATTTATATATCCACTTCTTTTATATTTATTTGTTCACTTGCACAAGGTGGAACGAGTACAATCCAGTGGCAAATGAGTTATCAGAAACGTCTATTTCGTTGTTCGAGTTCCCTTAGTGTTTTGCAGTATCACTTCTAAAGACACCACATGTCAGGTTCGTAAGGAGCCAAGGAATGCACTGCGTTTGCACCTGATCTGACGTCAGTGGCTGTCAGTCTTTCCACCTGATCTGACGTCAGTGGCTGAGGTCTTACCGCCTGATCTGACGTCAGTGGCTGTCAGTCTTTCCACCTGATCTGACGTCAGTGGCTGAGGTCTTTCCGCCTGATCTGACGTCAGTGGCTGTCAGTCTTTCCACCTGATCTGACGTCAGTGGCTGTCAGTCTTTCCACCTGATCTGACGTCAGTGGCTGAGGTCTTTCCGCCTGATCTAAAAGTCAGTGACTGAGGTCTTTCCGCCTGATCTGACGTCAGTGGCTGTCAGTCTTTCCACCTGATCTGACGTCAGTGGCTGTCAGTCTTTCCACCTGATCTGACGTCAGTGGCTGTCAGTCTTTCCACCTGAACTGCACACTACGGTACCACAGACTTCAGTGGCTAAAAGTCTTTCCTCCTGAACTGCACACTACGGTACCACTGACGTCAGTGGCTAACAGTCTTTCCACCTGAACTGCACACTACGGTACCACTAACGTCAGTGGCTAACAATCTTTCCTCCTGAACTGCACACTACGGTACCACTAACGTCAGTGGCTGACAGTCTTTCCACCTGATCTGACGTCAGTGACTGACAGTCTTTCCACCTGATCTGATGTCAGTGACTGTCAGTCTTTCCACCTGATCTGACGTCAGTGACTGTCAGTCTTTCCACCTGATCTGATGTCAGTGACTGAGGTCTTTCCGCCTGATCTGACGTCAGTGACTGTCAGTCTTTCCACCTGATCTGACGTCAGTGACTGTCAGTCTTTCCACCTGATCTGACGTCAGTGACTGACAGTCTTTCCACCTGATCTGACGTCAGTGACTGTCAGTCTTTCCACCTGATCTGACGTCAGTGACTGTCAGTCTTTCCACCTGATCTGACGTCAGTGACTGACAGCCTTTCCACCTGATCTGACGTCAGTGACTGACAGTCTTTCCACCTGATCTGACGTCAGTGAGTGACAGTCTTTCCACCTGATCTGCACACTGCGGTATCAGGGACAGAGGACACCAGTGTCAAAAGAATTATAAATTCCCTGCATATAAAGTACTAACATCTATTCCAACACATTTACAGACCAGCCAAAGACTTCACAGAAACACAGATACCATGACAATAAGACACAATACCTGCATTCAAGGAAAAATGAAAACGCTGCTGAGCAAAGTACGTTTACAGTATTAAAAAACCAAAACTGAAATCGTTAAACAGAAGGGCAACACGCCACGTTAATGAGTTCCTTCACAGCTGTACAGAGAGAAGAGACATGTCTCCGTCATTGCTTCACAGCTGTACAGAGAGAACAGACATGTCTCCGTCATTGCTTCACAGCTGTACAGAGAGTACAGACAATGGCTGTCTCCATCTGTTCACTTCCCGAACTGCAAGCCACCCTCTCTTCTTCTGCCAACAGTCACTTACATTCCTCTGAGTATCTGTAGAGCGACACTCCTGCTCAGTATCTATATATAACTCCTGATTAGTATCCATACACACTCCTATTCAGTATCTATACACACTCCTGTTCAGTATTTTTGGAACGACACTCCAATTCAGCATCTATACACACTCCTGATCAGTATTTTTGGAACGACACTCCAATTCAGCATCTATACACAACACTGTTCAGTCTGTTTTGAGCGATACTCTGTTCAGCGACACTCCTGTTCCGTATCTATAGAGCAACACTCCTGTTCAGTATCTATCCACACTCCTGTTCAGCATCTATAGAGCAACACTCCTGTTCAGTATCTATAGAGCAACACTCCTGTTCAGTATCTATCCACACTCCTGTTCAGCATCTATAGAGCGACACTCCTGTTCATCTTGAGAACGACATTCCTGTTCCGTATCTATTCACACGACTGTTCAGTATTATGTACAGCGACACTCCTGTTCAGTATCTATAGAGGATACTCCTGATTAGCATCTATAGAACCACCATCCTGTTCAGTATCTATAGAACGACCATCCTGTTCAGTATCTATAGAACAACACTCCTGTTCAGTATCTATAGAACAACACTCCAGTATCTATAGAACGACACTCCTGATCAGTATCTATAGAACGACACTCCAGTATCTATAGAACAACACTCCTGTTCAGTATCTATAGAACGACACCCCAGTATCTATAGAACAACACTCCTGTTCAGTATCTGTAGAACCACACTCCTGTTCAGTATCTATTCACACTCCTGTTCAGTATCTGTAGAACGACACCCCTGTTCAGTATCTATAGAACGACACTCCTGTTCAGTATCTATTCACACTCCTGTTCAGTATCTATAGAACGACACTCCTGTTCAGTATCTATAGAACGACCATCCTGTTCAGTATCTATAGAACGAACCTCCTGTTCAGTATCTGTAGAACGACATTCATGTTCAATATCCATAAACACTGCTGCTCAATATCTATACACACTCCTGTTCAGTATATATACTGCGACCCTCCTGTTCATTATCTATAGGGTGAAACTCCTGTTCAGTATCTATAGAACGACACCCCTGTTCAGTATCTATACACACGCCTGCTCAGTATCTATAGAACGACACTACAGTTCCGTATCTATGAACACTCTTGTTTAGTATCTATATAGCAACCCTCCTGTTCAGTATCTCTAGAACGACAATCCTGTCCAGCATCTATCAACACTCCTGTTTAGTATCAATATAGCGACCCTCCTGTTCAGTATGTATACACACTCATGTTCAATATTTATATAGCGACAGTTCTGTTCAGTATCTATAGAACAACCATCCTGCAAAGTATTTATAGAACGACCGTCCTGTTCAGTATCTATACACACCCCTGTTCAGTATTTATAGAGCGACATTCGTGTTCAATACATATACACACTCCTGTTCAGTATCTATAAACACCATTGTTTAATATCTATAAACACCACTGTTTAGTATTTATAGAACGATACCCCTGCATAGTATCTATAGAACGACACCCCTGTTCAGTATCTATAGAACGACACTCATGTTCAGTATCTATTCACACTCCTGTTCAGTATCTATAGAACGACACCCCTGTTCAGTATCTATAGAACGACACTCCTGTTCAGTATCTATTCACACTCCTGTTCAGTATCTATAGAACGACACTCCTGTTCAGTATCTATTCACACAATCCTGTTCAGTATCTATTCACACTCCTGTTCAGTATCTATAGAACAATCATCCTGTTCAGTATCTATAGAACGACACTCCTGTTCAGTATCTATAGAACGACACTCCTGTTCAGTATCTATTCACACTCCTGTTCAGTATCTATAGAACAATCATCCTGTTCAGTATCTATAGAACGACACTCCTGTTCAGTATCTATAGAACAACACTCCTGTTCAGTATCTATAGAACAATCATCCTGTTCAGTATCTATAGAACGACACTCCTGTTCAGTATCTATAGAACGACACTCCTGTTCAGTACCTATAGAACGACACTCCTGTTCAGTATCTATTCACACTCCTGTTCAGTATCTATTCACACTCCTGTTCAGTATCTATAGAACGACACTCCTGTTCAGTATCTATTCACACTCTTGTTCAGTATCTATTCACACTCCTGTTCAGTACCTATAGAACGACACTCCTGTTCAGTATCTATAGAACAATCATCCTGTTCAGTATCTATAGAACGACACCCCTGTTCAGTATCTATAGAACGACACTCCTGTTCAGTATCTATTCACACCCCTGTTCAGTATCTATAGAACGACACTCCTGTTCAGTATCTATAGAACGACACTCCTGTTCAGTATCTATTCACACCCCTGTTCAGTATCTATAGAACGACACTCCTGTTCAGTATCTATTGAACGACACTCCTGTTCAGTATCTATAGAACGACACTCCTGTTCAGTATCTATTCACACTCCTGTTCAGTATCTATTCACACTCTTGTTCAGTATCTATAGAACGACACTCCTGTTCAGTATCTATAGAACAACACTCCTGTTCAGTATCTACAGAACAAGACTCCTGTTCAGTATGTATTCACACTCCTGTTCAGTATCTATAGAAGGACACTCCTGTTCAGTATCTATAGAACGACACTCCTGTTCAGTATCTATTCACATTCCTGTTCAGTATCTATTCACACAATCCTGTTCAGTATCTATATAACGACACCCCTGTTCAGTATCTAATCACACTCCTGTTCAGTATCTATAGAACGACACTCCTGTTCACTATCTATACACAGTCCTGTTCAGTACTTATAGAGCGACACGACTGTTCAGTATCTCTAAAGCGACAATCCTGTTCAGTATCAATACATACTCCTGTTCAGTATCTATGAAACAACACTCCTGTTCAGTATCTATAGAACGACACTCCTGTCCAGTATCTATTCACACTCCTGTTCAGTATCTATTCACACTCCTGTTCAGTATCTATAGAACGACACCCCTGTTCAGTATCTATAGAACGACACTCCTGTTCAGTATCTATTCACACTCCTGTTCAGTATCTATTCACACTCCTGTTCAGTATCTATAGAACGACACTCCTGTTCAGTATCTATTCACACAATCCTGTTCAGTATCTATATAACGACACCCCTGTTCAGTATCTATTCACACTCCTGTTCAGTATCTATAGAACGACACTCCTGTTCAGTATCTATTCACACAATCCTGTTCAGTATCTATATAACGACACCCCTGTTCAGTATCTATACACACTCCTGTTCAGTATCTATTCACACTCCTGTTCAGTATCTATAGAACGACACTCCTGTTCAGTATCTATTCACACAATCCTGTTCAGTATCTATAGAACGACACCCCTGTTCAGTATCTATAGAACGACATTCCTGTTCAGTATCTATTCACACTCCTGTTCAGTATCTATAGAACGACACTCCTGTTCACTATCTATACACAGTCCTGTTCAGTACTTATAGAGCGACACGACTGTTCAGTATCTCTACAGCGACAATCCTGTTCAGTATCAATACATACTCCTGTTCAGTATCTATGAAACAACACTTCTATTCAGTATCTATAGAGCGACAATTCTGTTGAGTATCTATACACACTCCTGTACATTATCTATAGGACGAAACTCCTGTTCTGTACCTATACACACCCCTGTTACGTATCTATACAAACTCCTGTTGAATATCTATGGAACGACAAACCTGTTCAGTACCTATAGAGCGACACACCTTTTCAGTATCTACACATACTCCTCTTCAGTATCTATACACACTCCTGCTCAGAATCTATGGAAAATCACTCCTGTTCAGTATCTATACATACCCCTGATGAAACATGACACCAACATACATGGTACACACTGCTCATCACACATGTAACCGTCACCAACAGACATGGTACACACTGCTGATCACACATGTAACCGTCACCAACATACATGGTACACACTGCTCATCACACATGTAACCGTCACCAACAGACATGGTACACACTGCTGATCACACATGTAACCGTCACCAACATACATGGTACACACTGCTGATCACACATGTAACCGTCACCAACATACATGGTACACACTGCTGATCACACATATAACCGTCACCAACATACATGGTACACACTGCTGATCACACATGTAACCGTCACCAACATACATGGTACACACTGCAGATCAAACATGTAATCGTCACCAACAGACATGGTCCACAATCCTCATCACACATATAACCAGTACCAAAAGACATGGTCCACAATCCTCATCACACATATAACCAGTACCAAAAGACATGGTCCACAATCCTCATCACACATATAACCAGTACCAAAAGACATGGTCCACAATCCTCATCACACATATAACCAGTACCAAAAGACAGGGCACCGACAGTGGCTGACGAAAGTTAAACAATCCCCTACTGTCTTCTGAGTATCGATAAACTGACTCTCCTCTTTGCATGGTCAACACCATTAAACTATCCGTTTTTGTACTCAAGGAGAAATACAGCCACCTACCGTCTTCTGAGTATCTATCAACTGACGCTTCTTCACGAGGTCAAACACCATTGAATACTCCGTTCTTGTACTCATAAAGGAACACCGCCACCTATTGTCTTTTGAGTATCACTCAACTGACACTGAACAGCTCACAAACGTCAGCTGTACTACATGCACCAGCAAATATTATACGGGCCTTATGCTACACTTACCACCAGATAACATACAGGCTTTATGCTACATTCGCAAACATATATTGTCCCGGCCTTATGCTACATTCACCACCAGATATTACACAGGCTCTGTGCTACAATCACCACCAGATATTACACAGGCCCTGTACTACAATCACCACCAGATATTACACAGGCCCTGTACTATATACACCAGATATTACACAGGCTCTGTACTACATACACCAGATATTACACAGGCTCTGTACTACATTCACCACCAGATATTACACAGGCCCTGTACTACATACACCACCAGATATTACACAGGCCCTGTACTACATACACCACCAGATATTACACAGGCCCTGTACTACATACACCAGAGATTACACAGGCCCTGTACTACATACACCACCAGATATTACACAGGCCCTGTACTACATACACCAGATATTACACAGGCCCTGTGCTACATACACCACCAGAGATTACACAGGCCCTGTACTACATACACCACCAGATATTACACAGGCCCTGTACTACATACACCAGATATTACACAGGCCCTGTACTACATACACCAGATATTACACAGGCCCTGTGCTACATACACCACCAGATATTACACAGGTCCTGTACATGTGGACAGTAAACCCCTTCAGCGCCGACTGATGAAGGGGGACCTTCTGCCACCAACTTAACTATGTCCGTGACCTTAACACCATCACTAGAGTACTTCAAGATATGTTCCTTTGTTGCGCTGTCTACAGCCCTATGTGTAGTCATGTGTACTGTCACCGGACCCAGCTGACAGGAAAGAGAGGAAGGTTCATTTCTCAAGCTAAGCGGTCAGAGTGAAAGTTAACACGGTCCACATAGCGCTACCCCCCCCCCCCTCGCCCCTCCCCCCCCCACACACACACACGCTCCCTCCCCCCCCCTCCCGCTGCTCCTTACGTGACCCACAATGAGCCCAGCAGTTGATGAGCTTCCATGTATGCACAGTCTCGTTTCCTCAACATTTGGGATAAACGGGTATCCCCGGGTCATTTGTTGACTTTGCATTTCTGCCTTCAGCAACAGGACAACCTGCAAGAACAGGCCACGCCTAAACTCTTCATTCTTCAAAAAAGACGTTCGGATTCTGAGGGCAATACAAACACAGAGACGACTTATGGATAAGCAGGTGTTCTTGTGTTTATTTGTTTTGTTGTGGTTTTTTTTTGTGTTTTTTTCAGGACAGGCCCGAAGTTACGGATTTTTCTCTGAAACTCGCATCGGAAGAAGAGTTATGAATGTTTTGATTGCTTTCGTCGCCATTACACAAACCGATGAAATGATACCTTCTGCAAACACCGTCCATTGATGCCCATTACACTGACTGACTGAATCATACACTGCAAACACCGCCCATTGACTGCCCATTACACTGACTGACTGAATCATACACTGCAAACACCGCCCATTGACTGCCCATTACACTGACTGACTGAATCATACACTGCAAACACCGTCCATTGACTGCCCATTACACTGACTGACTGAATCATACACTGCAAATACCGTCCATTGACTGCCCATTACACTGACTGACTGAATCATACACTGCAAACACCGTCCATTGACTGCCCATTACACTGACTGATTGAATCATACACTGCAAACACCGTCCATTGACTGCCCATTACACTGACTGATTGAATCATACACTCTGTAAACACCGTCCATTGACTGCCCATTACACTGACTGATTGAATCATACACTCTGTAAACACCGTCCATTGACTACCCATTACACTGACTGATTGAATCATACACTGCAGTCCATTGACTGCCCATTACACTGACTGATTGAATCATACACTTCAAATACCGCCCATTGACTGCCCATTACACTGACTGACTGAATCATACACACTGCAAACACCGTCCATTGACTGCCCATTACACTGACTGATTGAATCATACACTGCAAATACCGTCCATTGACTGCCCATTACACTGACTGACTGAATCATACACACTGCAAACACCGTCCATTGACTGCCCATTACACTGACTGATTGAATCATACACTGCAAATACCGTCCATTGACTGCCCATTACACTGACTGATTGAATCATACACTACAAACACCGCCCATTGACTGCCCATTACACTGACTGATTGAATCATACACTGCAAACACCGCCCATTGACTGCCCATTACACTGACTGACTGAATCATACACACTGCAAACACCGTCCATTGACTGCCCATTACACTGACTGACTGAATCATACACTGCAAACACCGTCCATTGGTGCCCATTACATTGACTGATCGAATCATACACTCTGTAAACACCGTCCATTGACTGCCCATTACACTGACTGATTACATCATACACTGCAAACACCGTCCACTGACTGCCCATTACACTGACTGATTGAATCATACACTGCAAACACCGTCCACTGACTGCCCATTACACTGACTGATTGAATCATACACTGCAAACACCGTCCACTGACTGCCCATTACACTGACTGATTACATCATACACTGCAAACACCGTCCACTGACTGCCCATTACACTGACTGATTACATCATACACTGTAAACACCGTCCACTGACTGCCCATTACACTGACTGATTACATCATACACTGCAAACACCGTCCACTGACTGCCCATTACACTGACTGATTACATCATACACTGCAAACACCGTCCATTGGTGCCCATTACACTGACTGATCGAATCATACACTCTGTAAACACCGTCCACTGACTGCCCATTACACTGACTGATCGAATCATACACTCTGTAAACACCGTCCATTGACTGCCCATTACACTGACTGATTGAATCATACACTGCAAACACCGTCCACTGACTGCCCATTACACTGACTGATTACATCATACACTGCAAACACCGTCCACTGACTGCCCATTACACTGACTGATTACATCATACACTGCAAACACCGTCCACTGACTGCCCATTACACTGACTGATTACATCATACACTGCAAACACCGTCCACTGACTGCCCATTACACTGACTGACTGAATCATACACTGCAAACACCGTCCACTGACTGCCCATTACACTGACTGATTGAATCATACACTGCAAACACCGTCCACTGACTGCCCATTACACTGACTGATTACATTGACGGTTCACATACATGAATACAAAGAACCAGTGAATGTTTTAGGGTGGACACATCTTGGTAAACGATTGTTAAAGCCAAATCACCCAAGCATGATTTATACTGAAAAGACATGTTCTCTGTGAAAAAGGTGGTGGTGGAAGTGTTGGTGGTGTAGTTGTTGTTGTTGGTGGTGTCTATTTGTGGTAAGCTGGTCGTCATTGTGACACCCATACTGTGTGACAGATTGTAAAACTTCTATGGCCGTCATTGTGACACCCATACTGTGTGACAGATTGTAAAACTTCTATGGCCGTCATTGTGACACCCATACTGTGTGATAGATTGTAAAACTTCTATGGTCGTCATTGTGACACCCATACTGTGTGATAGATTGTAAAACTTCTATGGCCGTCATTGTGACACCCATACTGTGTGATAGATTGTAAAACTTCTATGGTCGTCATTGTGACACCCATACTGTGTGACAGATTGTAAAACTTCTATGGTCGTCATTGTGACACCCATACTGTGTGACAGATTGTAAAACTTCTATGGTCGTCATTGTGACACCCATACTGTGTGACAGATTGTAAAACTTCTATGGCCGTCATTGTGACACCCATACTGTGTGATAGATTGTAAAACTTCTATGGTCGTCATTGTGACACCCATACTGTGTGACAGATTGTAAAACTTCTATGGCCGTCATTGTGACACCCATACTGTGTGATAGATTGTAAAACTTCTATGGTCGTCATTGTGACACCCATACTGTGTGATAGATTGTAAAACTTCTATGGCCGTCATTGTGACACCCATTCTGTGTGATAGATTGTAAAACTTCTATGGCCGTCATTGTGACACCCATATTGTGTGATAGATCGTAAAACTTCTATGGTCGTCATTGTGACACCCATACTGTGTGACAGATTGTAAAACTTCTATGGCCGTCATTGTGACACCCATACTGTATGATAGATCGTAAAACTTCTATGGTCGTCATTGTGACACCCATACTGTGTGATAGATTGTAAAACTTCTATGGCCGTCATTGTGACACCCATATTGTGTGATAGATTGTAAAACTTCTATGGCCGTCATTGTGACACCCATATTGTGTGACAGATTGTAAAACTTCTATGGCCGTCATTGTGACACCCATACTGTGTGATAGATTGTAAAACTTCTAAAAACTGTAACGGTGTCCGTCTGCCTGTCTGCCCCTGTACGTTTGCCCCCCCCCCCCCCCGACCCCCAACCCCCTCTCGCCCACGCCCCCCCTTCCCGCCCCTCCCCCCCACATAACCACATACACACATACCCCCCACCCCCCACCCCCTCCACACACACACACACACACATACACTTTTCCAGATCCAGCTGAATCCTTCGCCCACACTGACTGACTTCACAAGGCAGAAAAGCGTGTCAACAGCATTTGTCTCCCCCCCCCCCCCCCCCCCCCCCCCCCCCCCATGCTCCCTCCTGAATGGCGTGACGACGTGTCATGTCGGATGGCGTGACGACGTGTCATGTCGCTCAACAAGACGGCCGCACATCTTCACCGCCCAGTACAAGGCTTCGTGCGTCACGAGACAAGACAACCCCCCCCCCCCCCCACTCACCCCCAGCCATCCTCTCTCAGCTGGCGACGGACTTAATGTATGCGGTGACAGACTGTGAAATCGTTTGGGATTGAGGGAAGGGATGGGGTAGGGGAAGGGGGGGGGGGGGGGGGGGGGGGCAGGCCGGGGGTGCGGATTGGGGGAGCAAATAAAATGACCATTTTTTATGTTGTTTTGTTTTCCCCCATTTGTTCTTTTTCTTCTTAGTTTTATTTTCCTATATCCCAGTGTTGACATAAACTTTTGATGTTCGCAGAAACATTGCAAGGCGGACACACACACACACACACACACACACACACACACACACAGGTAGGAGCTAGCACCCAGCCTCGATGCAAACATTTTGAAAACGTTATCGTCCAGTTTCTAACCTTCCTTTCCTGTCCAAACTCCTTCGAAAATCTGTCATGAAGCAGCTCAACAACCACATTTGTTTCAACAACCTCCTCCACCCATTTCAGTCTGCCTATCGTGCTGACCACAGCACTGAAACTAGTCTCCTTCACATCCTGAATAATTATCTGCTGGCGTCCGACTCAGGAAAAAATTCCCTTCTCAGTCTTCTCGACTTGTCAGCCGCCTTTGACACGATAGACCATTCAATCCCTCTTTCTCGTCTTCATTTTACATTTGGCATCAACGGCATTGTTCTCAAATGGTTCAAATCTTATCTCACTGATCAATTCCAGTCTGTCATCGTCGATAATTTCCAGTCTGAACCTGTTGAAATCAAACACGGAGTCTCACAGGGATCTATTTTAGGTCTAGTTTTCTTCACACTGTACACTGCTCCTCTTGCTGAAATTATCAACCACCACGATGTTAGTTATCATTCCTATACTGATGACACTCAACTTCAGAAGAGTGATACCCCTGAAAAATTGTCCTCGCTCTTGCGAGAAACATCCGAATGCTTCCTGGACATTCAAAACTGGATTACTCTAAATACGTTACAATTGAATGCGTACAAAACCGAAGCAATGATCATAGGAACTAAACAAAAACTCTCTTCCATCACAACTGAAAAATCAAACTTGGCAGTACATCCATCCCTCTTCTATCTCAGTCAAAAACCTCGGCGTTGTCCTTGACAACACACTGTCCATGCAACAATTTATCAGTCAGATATGTCGATCCTGTTACTGTCAATTGCGATGCATCAGTTCCATTTGGATATATCTGTCCACCGACGCAACATCTAGACTTGTCGCTTCTCTCATTCTCTCTCTCCTTGACTACTTTAACTCCCTATTGTCTGGTTTGCCTGCTTCATCTATTCAATCCCTTCAGCGCATACAAAACTCTGCTGCAGGACTCGTCCTCAGAAAGAAAAGATCTGAGCACATCGCTCCTATTTTGCAACATCTCCATTGGCTTCACGTCTCACACAGAATAAAGTATAAGATCAACACTCTATGTTATAAATGTATTCACAAATCTGCCCCTTCCAATCCTTGTGGCTGCCTTCACCTCTACACTCCATCTCGCTCTCTACGTTCAGCTTCGGATCCATTCTGTTTACGCATACCGAGATTCAAACACTCCACGGTTGGACGCCGTTTTTTCTCTGTCTCTGGACCTTGTATCTGGAATGAACTTCCTCTTTCGTTTCGTCAAGTCTCCGCACTCAGTTCTTTCAGGTCTGGCCTTAAAACCCACCTCGTCCCAAAATAGCCTCCCTCCCCTACCTCTTCCTTGTCTTCAGTTTTTTTCAGTTTTATGCGCGTGATACATGCGTGTGAACGACTGGTGTGAAAGCGCTTAGATTTGTCTCTGCACAAGATTCAACGCTATATAATTACCATTCTTCTTATTATTACACACACACACACACACACACACACACACACACACACACACACACACACACACACACACACACACACACATATATATATATATATATATATATATATATATATATATTATGTTTTTAATTTCCACTTTTATGACATAGACAATTTACACAAATACGTGTAATAGAAAGGGGAAAATGACGAAACGGATGAAAACACAATGAAAGCAAAATATAATGACACATGTAAAGTATTCTAAGCAATACAAATGTGAATAAGTGTATATATAGATATATCATGTTTATATGTCATCAAAATATGAGATAATATATCCATGCCACTCAAAATGTCTCAGTTGTATATATCTTAACGTGTGCATGTATCATGTTTATACGTCATCAAATATGAGATAAGATATCCATGCCACTCAAAATGTCTCAGTTGTATATATCTTAACGTGTGCATGTATCATGTTTATACGTCATCAAATATGAGATAAGATATCCATGCCACTCAAAATGTCTCAGTTGTATATATCTTAACGTGTGCATGTATCATGTTTATACGTCATCAAATATGAGATAAGATATCAATGCCACTCAAAATGTTTCAGTTGTATATATCTTAACGTGTGCACTAATACTATGAACAGGGGGGCGGGAAACAAAACAAGAAACAACAACATCGTGTCACAACACACACACACATACACTCACACACACACACAGACAGACAGACACACAGACACAGACACAGACACAGACACAGACACACACACACACACACACACACACACACACACACACAGAAGACAGTCAAGTGAAAACAAAAATGCTAACGTCAGGTGATTATTACACCCGTACAGACAACCGTCAAAATATTTAACACATTTTCTGATCGGGTTTATAAACATTTTTACCTTGATTGTGGCTGTTATGGGTAGATTCTTGAAATATTGTCATGTAGGGTATCCATTTTATTTTAAAGTCATTTAATGTCCATGCCATTCTTGAGTTATGTTATGAATTTTTTATTGCGAAAGTAGGTAGGTTTTTAAAGAAGGTATGTTCAGTGTGCTCTGTTCCATTTTGCACCTGTAAATATACATTTCACCAATTAGTATTAAAAAGTCAAACACGGACTCTGTGCGCATATTTTCAGCTATACCAAATAATACTATATTTTCTGTTATTCTTATGTTTGTACACACTGTACATTTTTCTTTTAACAGCTTTTCGAAGTTTGCCAAAATTGTTTTGTGCCATTACATCTCCAGAATATGTGTTCAATATTATCCTTTGCTTACATACAGAAGTCTCAATTATTGTCATTTACTAGTCCCATTTCTTTCAGGATAACTTTCGTTCCAAGAATTATGTGTACTATATGTAATTGTAACCATAAAAGCTTTATGTCATCTATTTTCTGTATTTTATCAAACACTTTTTTCCACGAAATATCTACTCCTAGTTTTTCAGACCACTTCAGACAGCCGTAGGGAAGCTTATTGTCAGATAATACAATATAGCAGTATGGCCTGGTTCCTTTAGGTACAGAGTATATAATTTTTAACGCTGAGGGTATATCGTTCGTTGTGTGTTCTGATATGTTTAATTCTGTTTCCTGTATATACTTCTTAATGGCTAGTAATCATCCATTGAAACTTTATAATGTGCAGTAATTCCATATTTTCTGTTAAATTCGTTTTGCCCAAGAAAATTCCCATCATTGTTTACAAAGTGTGCAATGCAATATATTCCCTTGTTTATTCAATTTCTATACTTAATAGTGTTGTTTCCTATTCTAATGTTTTCATTATAAAATATTGCTTCAGAAAATAACTGGGTTATCGATGTCGGTTTTACATGTTTACAAAAATGGTTGTATGCCATGAATACATGTCTCCAGTAAAAAATATTATCAACTTCATTTAAAGTGTAAATAGAGCCCTTTTTTTCCAATTCAGTATAAAAAAAGATAAATAAAATAAAATAAAATAAAATAAAATAAATAAATAAATAAATAAATAAATAAAAGGATATAATTCTATAGTGATATTCTTCCATTTATGTTTTGTTTTCTTTTATGAATTTTCTAATCCATGCACGTTGAAGTGCTTCTATATATGTTCTAATATCTGGAATATTCAAACCTCTATTTCTAATGTTTCTCGTTGCTGTCTTTCTACTGATTTTGTCTCGTTTACCATTCCATATAAATTCAAAACACATTACCGCAGGTTTTTAATAAAATCGTCTCGTGGGCCTGGCAGTAGAATCCAGAGATGTATCAACTTAGACAAGATTAGTGATTTTAATACTGCAACTCTACCAGAGGATTTATACTTCTTTTCGCCCAAACATTGAAAAACGCTTTATTTCTGTTACTTTTTTTCTGCGTAATTGACTTTTTCACAATCTTTAATGTTATTTGTGAACCGTACCCCTAATATCTTTTTTTTTCTTCTGAATTCCATTTTATGTTTCAATGCTGCATATATCTTATTTTAGAATTCTTTTTGCGCCCTAGCCATACTGCTTGTATTTTGCCTGCATCTATGAATAACCCTGAAACCTTTCCAAATTTATTAACCAAATTAATGGATCTTTCAAATGACATTCTACCTCCGTTGTTCATTAACTGTGCATCATCTGTGAATTGAGAAATTTTATGCTGGTTATTGTTTATTATTATGCCTTTTATATCATTATCTTCTCTAATCATGATTGCTAATATATCGACACATAAAATGAATAAGTAAGGGGAAAGTGGGTCTCCCTGTCTACATCCTCTTTCTACTGAAAACCAGTCGGATATTTGTCCATTGACTACCGCTGCTGACTTTATGTTTTCATAAAATGTGTTTATCCACTTTTGTATGTTTTGCCCAAACCCGTAGGCTTTTAAAATTGAACAAAAATTGCCAGTATAAAGACTCGAAAGCTTTTTCAAAATCTAGGCAGAGTAAGAGACCTGGTTGACGTATCGTGTCTAGATACCAGATCAGATCATATATCAATCTTATGTTATCGCCAATGTGAGGTCAGGTCAGGTAGATATATCTGCTACTGGTAACCTGGATCCCAGTACTACCTGTCACAGGGTCGAAATGCTGGCGACTAAACCAGCACCCCCACCAGTCCTCTCAGGAGGATGGTGAGGAGGGTGGCTAGACACCCTGGTGGAATTAACTGACCCATCAAAGGGCGCCAGCTCTGGAGAGCTACCTGCGGCCACCTAGCTAAGGGAGTAAACCCTGACAGAAAATCCGGTGTGGGGCCCCTAAGGCGGTTGGATGGCAAACTTTGTCACTTTCCGGCAGCTCCTGTGGCTGCGTTGGCACCAAAACGTAACAGCCTTGCTGTTCCTTTGGATCTGTCAGCGAGGTGGGGAGGGGGGCAAGCTGCATGGGCAACAGCCTGTCTTCCATATTACATTGCCCAGGCTTATATCCGTCCATCCATCCACAAACACCTTGCACCTAAAACCTGGAGAGGACACTCCAGCTTCGCTGCTAGCACTAGCGTCGGAACAACACGTGAAGCAACAATTACCGGTTATAAGTCAGCGCTCAATTGGCGTACAGCCGACGCCAGGGGTTGCTTATGACGGTGGGAGGGACCCTCGCGTCCCACTGGACAGCTTCCGCCCGCCCAATCTAGGCAGCCCCCAGCCAGTTAGGTGCTGTCCCGCCACGACCTGCCTTCTTCTATGGGTGTATGAAGATTAGGAAAATATCCGACAAGCAGGTCGTTAATTTCCGCACCAGGCAAAAAGAAAATTTCAAGAAACGGATCAACAATGAAACTGGCCTGTTGGAATGTCCGGACAATGATGCCTGGGCTCTCCCAAGATCTGCAAGACATCAGCGACGCCAGAAAGACGGCCGTCATAAACAGCGAGCTGAAGAGACTAAATGTTGACATTGCCACACTGCAGGAAACACGGCTGGCTGACTCTGGAACACTAAAGGAGAGGGACTACACCTTCTTATGGCAAGGAAAGAGCTCTGATGCCCCAAGAGAGCACGGAGTAGGCTTTGCAGTCAGGAACAGCCTGCTGAACATGATCGAACCAGGCAGCGGCGGTTCAGAACGACTATTGACTCTCCGCCTCAACACCTCCAAAGGCTATGTCACTCTCGTCAGCGCATATGCTCCAACTCTGTCCGCCTCTCCAGACGCCAATGATGAGTTCTACGAAAATCTCGCATCTACCATAAGGAACATCCCCAGGACAGAACAACTTGTTCTCCTGTGCGACTTCAATGCCAGAGTGGGTGCAGACAACGATTCGTGGCCCTCCTGTCTCGGTTCCTTTGGAATGGGGAAAATGAATGAGAATAGACAGCGACTACTTGAGTTTTGTACCTGCCATGAACTGTGCATCGCCAACTCCTTCAAGACGAAGCCCCAACACAAAGTCTCCTGGAGGCACCCGCGCTCAAAACATTGGCACCAACTGGATCTGATCCTAGTAAGACGAGCTGCCATCAAAAACCTTCTCCACGCTTGCTCTTACCACAGCGCAGACTGGGGGTTAGGGGTGCACGGGAGGGGTAGTACCTCTAGAGGGGGGGCTTGTCACGCTCTTCAGGGAGTGGTTCGTCCTCTATTGATCCCCACCGGCACCCAGCTCTCACCTATGGGTCCTAGAAGCTGCTAGCATGCGGCAGCGCCCAACCCCCGGGCAGCAGCTTTGACAGGCTGGCTAAACTAGGCGAGGGTAGCCGACGGGTCTCAAACCCTCGGTGAGTTAGGGCTTGGCTACCCAAGCATGTGAAGACTGGATCCGGCGGACTCTGCGGAAGAAACTTTCATGGTTTAATGGAGAGGAAGGCGGTTGCAGCAGAGCACTGTGGAGTGCTGAGGGCAGGATGAGGCACATAGGACATCCTGGTCATCCACTGCATCCGTATCCATCTCCAGTCCTCTTGACCTCGTCTTGCCACTGGATACAGACGGTCTCGGACAAGAAAGTGAGGTCGACGGTGCGCAACTCCTCCTCACTATAAACAAAGTCATCGCGCAAGTCATCAGTCATCCTTCCTCCCATACCATTCCCTAAGCCCTGTGGCGACAGGCGAGCGATGAAGGGACAGGTGTGGGTACACTGGCAGTCGTAGCCGCGGACCTGCACTCAGGCGGCTCAGGCCATAGGGTCGTTTGTTTTTTTTACCGACTGGAGCAGCGGTGGAGATCGGCAGCCCCCTGAGCGACTGAGCAGCCCTCTTCAGGACAGCACTGCTCACCTCCATGGCATGAGGAAGGGGCTAGAAAAGGTGCCCTAAACATTGCCTGCTCCACACCACCCTAGTCAGCATACCGCGGCTGACGGGGACCCTACTCAAGCGGTCGACACACAAAGGAAACAAAGAAGAAAACAAGGAGCACCCCATTGACCATTGCCACATGGAACGTGTGTACGCTTCTGGACAGAGGCGACTCAGACAGACCACAGAGACGCACAGCACTCATTGCGAGTGAACTAGCCAGGTATAACATTGACATCGCTGCCTTAAGTGAGACCAGACTGGCAGAAGAAGGCGAACTCTGTGAGCGAGGCGCAGGCTACACCTTCTTTTGGAGTGGTCACGGACCTGAAGAGAGACATGAGGCTGGAGTTGGCTTTGTAGTGAAGACAACCCTCGTTGGCAAGCTGGCTGGTCCCCCGAAAGGAGTGAACGATCGCCTGATGACGATGAAACTCCCTTTATGCAACGGGAAGAAGTTAACCACCATTGTCAGCGCCTACGCGCCCACCATGACCAACCCGGATGAGATCAAGGACAAGTTCTACGAGGACCTGAATGCTGTCATCACCACTGTTCCCAACGCAGAGAAGCTCATCATTCTTGGTGACATTGACGCGAGAGTTGGCTGTGACAGCACCTCCTGGGAAGGCGTGATTGGGAAGCATGGGGTTGGCAACTGTAACAGCAATGGTCAACTACTTCTCCAGACATGTGCCGAGCACGACCTTCTTATCACAAACACCGTCTTCTGCCTCCCTACCCGTTACAGGACGTCATGGATGCATCCTCGCTCTGGACATTGGCATCTCATCGACTTTGTCATTGTCAGGAAGAGGGACAGGCAGGACGTACGAGTCACGAGGGCCATGTGCGGCGCCGAGTGCTGGACAGACCACCACCTTATTGTCTCCAAACTTAACCTCCGCATCCAGCCCAAGAGACGGCCTCAAGGCATGAAAGCACCCAAACGCCTGAATGTCAACAAGCTGGAGCTAGGCAACATCAAGCAGAGCTTTGCTGACACCCTGGAGGAACGCCTTGAGTCCACCATGCTGGACAACCAGAATGTTGAGGCAGCATGGGGCGCACTGCATGAGACGGTGTACAACACTGCCATGGACTGCCTGGGGCCTTCTGCCAGGAAGCACAAAGACTGGTTTGATGAGAACTGCACTGAGATCAAGCAGCTGCTGGAAGACAAACGCCAAGCCTACAGAGCCCACATTGAAGATACCAAGTCACAGTCAAAGAAAGACATACTGAAGAGCGCATGCAGCACCATCCAGCTGAAGCTGCGGGAGATGCAGGATTCCTGGTTGAGCAACAAAGCTGATGAGATCCAGGGCTTTGCAGACAGGAACGACATGAAGAACTTCTATAACGGCCTGAAAGAAGTCTACGGTCCCACCACCTCCGGATCTGCTCCACTCCTCAGTGCTGATGGTTCTACCCTAATCACTGACAAGAACGGGATCCTTGAGAGATGGGCTGAACACTTTGACAGCGTACTGAACCGCCCTTCCACCATCAAAGATGAAGCCATCAACCGACTCTCCCAGGTGCCAGTCAGTGAATCACTGGATGCCATTCCAACTTTGGAGGAGACCCAGAAAGCTATCCGTCTGCTATCCAATGGCAAAGCCCCTGGCTCAGACTCCATTCCAGCTGAGGTCTACAAAGAAGGTGGTATGGCGCTGACTGAGAAGCTTCATCAGCTGTTCCAGCTCATCTGGCAGCATGAGGCAGTTCCACAGGACTTCAAAGACGCTTCCATCGTACACCTGTACAAGCGCAAAGGAAATAATCAGGCCTGTGACAACCATCGTGGAATATCCCTGCTGTCCGTTGCAGGCAAGAGACTGGCCAGAGTGCTACTCAACCGTCTCATAGCGCACCTTGAGCAAGGTCTCCTACCAGAGAGCCAGTGTGGCTTCGGGAAAGAACGCGGGACTATCGACATGGTGTTTGCTGCCAGGCAGCTCCAGGAGAAGTGTCAGGAACAGAACGCCGACCTTTACTCCACCTATGTCGATCTGACCAAGGCCTTCGATACTGTTAGCAGAGATGGCCTTTGGAGAATCTTGGCGAAGTACGGATGTCCCAGAAAGTTCATCACCATCATACGGCAAATACACGATGGGATGCTGGCACGAGTCCAAGACAACGGAGAGACTTCGGAACCATTCCCTGTCTCCAACGGATTCAAGCAAGGGTGTGTTCTTGCCCCCACCCTGTTCAGTCTCATGTTTTCAGCCATGCTGACAGATGCCTTCAGAGACACTGACGTAGGCATTGGCATCAGGTACCGCACAGATGGCTCACTCTTCAACCTCAGGAGGCTTCAAGCAAAAAGGTGAGGACAGACACCGTCAACGACTTCCTGTTTGCTGATGACTGCGCTCTCAACGCTGCCTCCGAAGCTGACATGCAACACAGCGTCGACAAGTTCTCTGCTGCCTGTGACAACTTTGGCCTCACAATCAGCACAAAGAAGACTGAGGTGATGCACCAGCCAGCTCCAGGAAAGCCTTACGTTGAACCAAACATCTTCATCAACGGGCAACGACTGAACGCGGTGGACAAGTTCACATACCTGGGCAGTACTCTCTCTCGCACAGTTGACATCGACGACGAGGTGAATGCCAGACTCGCTAAAGCCAGCACTGCCTTCGGCAGAATCCATAAGAACTTTTGGAACAGGAGAGGCATCACCATGGAGACGAAGCTCAAAGTATACAAAGCCATAGTTCTCACCACACTGCTCTATGGATGTGAATCATGGACGGTCTACAAACGCCACGCCAAAAAGCTGAACCACTTCCACACCACCAGCCTCAGAAAACTTCTCGGCATGAAGTGGCAAGAGAAGTTCCCTGACACAGAGGTGCTCACTCGTGCAAACTTGCCCAGCATCTACATCATCTTGATGCAGGCCCAGCTGCGCTGGGCAGGCCATGTAGTTCACATGCCAGACCACCGGTGTAGTCGGAAAATAACACTGCGGGAAAAAAACACTACAGGAGTGTTTTTTTCCCCAATAAAATAACACTGGGAGTGTTATTTTCCTAGGAAGATTACACTCCTTCACCCAGGAAAAAATGACTACGCCCAGGAAATTAACACTACCCCAGGAAAAAAAGACTGCTCTAGTTTTTCATGTGTGTGCAAGTTCGAAATAACCAAAAGTTTGACAGAGTTTAGTGCGTTCCAATTTAAAGTATTATTTCATGTATTTTGTCCATTGCAGTCGAAATTGTATAAAAGTGCACTTGCAAAGTAACAGTAACTGTATCTGTTGTATCGCCCATGCTATAAAACGACTGTGCTAAAATTCTTCCATGATTAAAATTCTTTAAGAACACGTTTAACACTCGCATGAAACAACCCTTTCGAAGTGCCCACAGAGGTTCACCAAATAAATTTTCTCTTGGCTTTCAGCTCTGCCAAGGGGGGTGTGATCGAGCCACCTTCTCTCATCTCCACTTTGAGTATACACGCTGATCGTGGTGTTCAGGAGCAAGGCAGCTGCCATGATCTCGGTGTCTGTAGCCCAGATACGATTTGCTGCCATCTTTGTCGATCTGAGGTATTCTTCTGTGTCCATACCAGTATAACGGCCCAAAACGTCTTCGTTGTGTTTGATGGTTTCTACAACTGCGCGTCGGATCTTTTCATGAAAATCTTGAGACCCTGCGACCTCCAGGCTTAACGCTCTGAAAAAACAATTCCCGTCACCAATAATTGTTTCTGTTTGACGCGGAACACCCACTCGTTTTCGGTCTGAAGGGCATTTTTTTAGGTGCGGCTAACCCCAGAGTCTTGCATTTCAGTCTTCTCCATGTGGAGTTCGTTGGGGTAAACTGCTTTGGAGGTGCAGGGTCAACCCTAACAATTTTGGTTCTGATGAACGGTCAGGTTTTACCCGTTTGGAAGAGTCATAAACAGGTTCGGCTCTGTTCTGTCGCTTTCTCTTGCTTGAGCCCAATTCACCGTTCCCGTCTTGCATCAACTGCTGATTGATGTTGACGTCATCAGACGATGAACTCTTGGGAACACTGGCACTGGCACTGCAGGAAGTGTCGAAAATGTTGGCGTCGTCAGTCGATGAACTCTGCGGAACACTGGCACCAGTATTCGTTGAAGTTTGTGGACCGTAGTCGTTTGAAGCTTTGTACGGCTTTAGATTAACGCCATGTGCTGCTTGCTTTAAGATTGTGCCGTCAGGGGTTTTCAAAATGTAAGTCTGATTTTGATTGACAGCATGTACCACATATGGACCTTGCCACGGAGCCTTCATTTTCCCCCCTTTCCTATCCGCGCGACGCAGATTCCACAGAAGTACCTGCTCGTCCACCACAAACATTCGCTTTTGGCCGTGGCGCTTTTCGTAGTCACGTTTCTGTCTGTCTTGCGCCTGAGTGATGTTCTCTTTGTCTTTCACGACAGTGTACAGCTGCCTGAGACTGTCCAGCCTTTGCTTGATATCTTCAGGACAAGACGTGTCTTCACAACCTTCGAAGACGCTGACATTAACGTCGTTGCCATCGGTGCTGGATGAGCAGCTGGGGTCAATTTCGTCCTCAGTCGGTAGTCGGGCTTGTCGGCCATACAGCAAAAAGAAAGGGGTGTACCGTGTGCTTTTCTGTGCGCTCGTTCTGAAGGCAAACAACACACCTGGTAAAGCATCAACCCAATCTTCTTCATCACGCAGAGTTTTCAGCAGCGAAGACTGGATTGTTCGGTTGTTTCCCTCAACAAGGCCATTGGCCTGTGGATGATAGGCGCTTGTTATATTTTGTTTCACTCCACTCAGCCTGTGAAGCTCAACAGACACTTGATTCACGAATTCTCTTCCCTGGTCATTAATCTGTATCTTGGGACACCCGTGACGACAGATCAGTTCATAAAGGAACCTTGCAGTGTCTTTTGCCGACTTTGATGGCAGGGGCTTGGCTTCCACCCATTTCGTAAAATAGTCCACAGCAACGATACTGCTGAAACCACCCGGAGATTCTGGCATTGATGTGATGACACACACACACACACACCAAACCCCACACACCCCACACCACACCACACCACAATAATAAATGATGTGAAAATTTGCCTTTACTTGGCTGGGACGGTTTGCTTGAGACACGTCTATAATGGATGCATCTCAAAAATACCACCTCAGTGTAGTGAAGTCTAATATTCACACTGTTATTATCTATTGCCGGTCTCGTAAGAAGAAAATAACTGTCACAAGCTTAGTTATTATTATTATTATTATTAGTTCCCGACCTATATCCCTATCCTCCGGAAGCAAACCTGGATATCTGCATTCACTATCTGGGCTTCACAGGGTTCGAACCTCAAAACACTTAATCATGAATATCTCAAAAACCAGGGCATGGATTTCTGAATAGCTGCCGATGTAGTCAGTTGTATGTTGACGCTCGTTTGCAGCGACCGTTTTGGTGATGCACAGATAAATGTCAATAACTGATGGGTGACTTCCGAGACCACCTCTTTAGAGTTAGTGAAGCTGACTGGCGGTGGGTTTTTTGTTTTTTGTTGTTGTTTTTTTGCGTGGTCAGTCCATCGGGCCGTAAATGACCACTGGTATAATCCCGACCAGAAAAGCTGCCTGATGAGCAATGGACAATTGTTGAGAAATACCCCTTTTGTCGTAGCACTGCCGATCGGTCGCTTAGCTGACAACTAACACCAGTAAACATCATTTCGCACGTGCAAGTGCCTGAGGAAATGTTTGCCGTATATTCAGTGAGACGCGATTTGGGTTTGATTTCATTTTTTTTTCAGGTCAACCGTCATTTTTGACGAGGGTGGTGCAAAACCCAAACCTCAGAGAGCATTATAAAATTAGAAATAAAATGCAACTGACATTTACGATAGTGTTTTATACAGGTACGTACATGATCCGTCGCGCTCTTGACGCTTGAACAAAGTTCCATCTTGCAGCACATACGAAGAACACATCCGTCTCCAATCTGCTCGTACTCCTCGGTCTTTGCATCCTTCGGGAAATATGCCGTCAGACAGGAATATAGATATGTCAGCCAACCTCTCTTTGGACACTTCGGCAGAGCTATCCTTTGGACGACCCATCGTGCAGAAATGAACCAAGTTGCAACAGTCCGAAACAACTCTTTTTTCAAGTCCGGGGAACAACACGGGCACTGAGTTCGGCTCACTGCCTTCGTGCACTCTGAACAAAATGAACACAATTCACGCTGGACACCCGCAGTGTTTTTTTCCCGCCAGTCTTATTTGCCGCCGTAGTGGCAGTGTTATTTCCCTGGAGCCAGTGTAATTTTCCTTGGAAAATAACACTCCCCTTCCGAGATTGCAGTGTTTCTTTCCTAGGAAAAATACACTCCCAGTGGTTTTTTTTTCCGGAAGTCTTTTTTGCCTCCTCCGGCTCCCCAAGAAACTGCTGTCTGGCGAACTCTAGCATGACAAGCGCTCCCATGGAGGCCAAAAGAAGCGCTTCAAAGACACTCTGAAAGCTTCTCTGAAGGCCTTCAACATCAGCCACGACACATGGGAGCTGAATGCAATGGGCAGACCAAAGTGGCGTTCAGCTGTCCACAACGGCGCCAAATCCTGTGAGGCCAACAGAATCGCTGCAGCAGAGCAACGCAGACAGGCCAGGAAAAGCAGTGGCAGCAAGTCCCCGACAGCCGCCACCATCCCCTGTCCACACTGCGTCAGAACCTTCCGGGCGCGGATTGACCTGACCAGTCATCTGCGCACCCACAGAGCCCAACCCACCCACCCCTAGGATGACTAGATGGTCCTCGTTGATCCCGACGGACGAACCACACCACAGCGCAGACTGCGACACGGACCACTCTCTGGTATGCTGCAAGATCAGACTGCAACCAAAGAAGTTCCACTGCTCAAGAAACAAGGGAACTCTCGCATTGACGTCAGCAAGATGTCTCAGCCAGACCTAGTAGAACAGTTCGCAGAGGCCTTTGAGAGAGAATTCGATGCACTGCAGCTCAGAGACTCTGCCACAGAAAGATGGGAAATTGCTATGACCACCTTTGGGAAGAAAACCGCGAAGTCCCACGATTGGTTTGAGGCCAAATCATCAGAAATGACTCCCATTATTGAGGCCAAGCGCGCTGCACTCACTGACTACAAACGGTCACCCAGTGAGAAGAACCTGCAAATCCTCAGGGCCGCCAAAAGTAAGGTTCAGTTTAATGCCAGGCGATGTACAAATGAGTACTGGACAGAGCTCAGCGAAGAGATACAGAATGCTGCTGAAAGAGGCAACATCCGAGGGATGTATGATGGCATCAAGAAGGCACTGGGACCAACACAGAGCAAGACTGCCCCCCTCAAATCCTCCACTGGGGAAGTAATCAACGATCCTAGCCAGCAGATGGAGAGATGGGCAGAACACTACTCCGACCTCTACTCCACAGAAAACATGGTGTCCAACTCAGCCCTCGATGCCATCAAGTGCATACCGGTCATGGAAGAACTTGACGCAGAGCCAAGTGAGGACGAACTCAGCAAGGCCATTAACAGCCTGACATCAGGCAAGGCACCTGGCAGTGAGGGAATTCCCCCAGACCTCATTAAACACTGCAAGACTACTCTTCTGCATCCTCTGCACACAGTCCTCTGTCAGTGCTGGAATGAGGGAGCTGTACCGCAGGACATGAGGGACGCCAAGATTATCACCCTCTACAAAAACTAGGGTGAAAGGAGCGACTGCAACAATTACAGAGGCATCTCACTTCTCAGCATTGTAGGCAAAGTCTACGCTCGGGTCCTCCTAATCCGCCTGCAGAAACTGGCCGAATGCGTTTACCCGGAATCACAGTGCGGTTTCCGAGCAGAGAGATCCACGGTAGACATGATCTTCTCTCTTCGCCAAATCCAGGAGAAGTGCAGAGAGCAGAGGATGCCCCCGTATGTCGCATTCATTGACCTCACCAAGGCCTTTGACCTAGTCAGCAGAGACGGCCTTTTCAGAGCTCTTCGAAAGATCGGCTGCCCCCCGAAACTGCACAGCTTGATTGAGTCCTTCCACTCTAACATGAAAGGGACGGTGCAGTTTATATGGTAACCTCTCCAAACCCTTCTACGTACGCAGCGGTGTCAAACAAGGCTGTGTCCTCGCCCCCACCCTATTTGGAATCTTCTTTGCTCTTCTCCTGAGACATGCGTTCAGCACAGCGCAAGAAGGGACCTACCTGCGGACCAGATCAGATGGTAGGCTCTTCAATCTCGCCCGCCTCAGAGCAAGGACAAAAGTCCGCGAAGCCCTCAGAGACATGCTCTTTGCTGACGATGCCGCAGTTGTGACCCACACCCAGCGGGACTTGCAGTCACTAATGGACCGCTTCTCCCAGGCCTGCAAAGATTTCGGCCTGACCATCAGTCTCAAGAAGACAAATGTCATAGTCCAAGACACGCCATCTCCACCAGCCATCACCATTGATGACTACGAGCTTGAAGCCATCCATCAATTCATTTACCTTGGGTCCACCATCACCGACAACCTCTCCCTTGACACCGAGATCGACAAGAGGATCGGGAAGGCAGCCACAACGCTAGCCCGCCTCACACAAAGAGTGTGGACAAATCCCAATCTGACCATGAAGACAAAGATGGCTGTATACAACGCCTGCGTCCTCAGCACCGTGCTGTATGGCAGTGAGGCTTGGACCACACATGCTCGTCAGGAGAAAAGGCTCAATACCTTCCATCTGAGAAGCCTACGGCGCATACTCGGCATCTCCTGGCAAGACAAGGTGACAAATACCGAAGTCCTGACTCGCGCTGGCCTCCCGACCATGTATACCATGCTGAGACAGCGTCGGCTGCACTGGCTGGGCCACGTTCGCCGCATGGAAGATGGCCGCATCCCAAAAGACATCCTTTATGGAGAGCTCGCCACGGGGCAGAGAAGCATCGGCCGCCCACAGCTGAGATACAAAGACGTTTGCAAACGTGACATGAAGGCACTTGAGATCAATACTGAGTCCTGGGAGGACCTTGCAGATGACCGCAACATATGGAGAAGCACTTTCAAGAATCGGCTACGGATTGGTGAGGACAAACTGTCAGCTGCTGCAGCAAAAAAGCGAGCTCGCAGAAAAGGGACGGCAGCCAACAGACCAGCATCAGCTTACACATGTGACCGCTGCGACAGAGACTGTTTCTCTCGCATCTCTTATAAAACAATTAATAATGAGATTGGTCTCCAGTTAGTTATGTGCCCCTTTGATTACTCAGGCTTCGGGATGCAGGTTAGAAGACCTTCCTCCTTAGTGGCTGAGAGTTTTCCTTCTATTAGTGAGTGATTCAAAGCTCTTACAACAAAGGGATTTAAAAACAAAAATGTAGACCTCAGCTCCAAATCCATATGTGCTATGGCTTTTTCCATTTTTCATATTTTTTAGTGCCAGGCCCGCTTCCTCCAATGTTATTTCTCCCTCTAATGAGTTGCTCTCTTCTTGAGATAAAGTGGGACATTCCTTTACTAGCTCATGAATTTCTCATTCTTCTAATGCTCTCTTTGTGTTTAGCCTTTTATAGAATGCACGTAGGTCCTGTTTTATCCACAGTGGATCCTCTGTCATTATTCCATTTTGATCGACCAATCCATTCATGCTTTTATTAACAAAATGCCGTTTCTCCAATTTACAAAAACATATACATCACTTTTGCTGACGCCCCAAAACAAAACCATCTTATCAATATATATTAAATGTATGCACATATACATATAATTAGACACACACACACACACACACACACACACACACACACACACATATATATATATATATATATATATATATATATATATATATACACACACACTTACATACATACACACATATACATGCATATGCATATGCATATGATGGAGTCTCCCGTCGGTCCGACGGATGAGTAGACAGGCAGACTTATCTGTCGGTGTGTGTCCTCATATTGGAGAAGAGGCCGATTCTGGATGCGCAGCACTTCCCACAGGTGTTGCAAGGGAAAACGTTTCCAGACGTTGAGCCCTGCTTCCTTCGCTCACGCTTCTCCTTAACGGCCAGCGTTCTCTTGTTTTCAAACGTCTTTATGCCAATAGAGCACAGCATTCTCCAGCGAGAGCGGTCAAGTACATCAGTTTCCCAGGAAGCGATGTCTGTGTCACAGGCTTTGAGGTTTGTCTTCAAGGTGTCTTTGAAGCGCTTGCAGGGTCTTCCAAGTTCGTGGTGGCCTTCCTTCAGCAGAGTAGCTGGCACTGGATCAGCACGCTTTCAATGCTGGGCAGGCCGCTCCTCTCTAGGACCTGGAGGTTGGAGACCCTGTCTTGCCACTTTATGCCGAGGATCTTTCGTAGGCATCTCTGGTGAAACTGCTCAAGTTGTTGAATGTGACGGCGATACGTCATCCATGTTTCACAGCAGTACAACAAGGTGGTCAGCACAACAGCTCTGTAGGTTTTGATTTTGGTGCTGAGCCTGATGCCTTTACTGTTCCACAGCCTGTTATTGAGTCTGCCGAAGGCGGAGCTGGCCTTGGCGATGCGCAGCGTCACTTCTGCATCAAGGGCTCCGTTGCTGTATAGAGTGCTGCCCAGGTAGCAGAACTTATCGACTGACTTGATAAGATAAGATAAGATAAGAATAACTTTATTATCTCCAACTGGAGAAATTTGGTCAGGTGCATTATCACAACATAGACAAGTAAACAACATGGGGACCATAACTGTAAAAGACAACAACAGCTTTTACGAATATTACGAAGATACAAATGTAAAAAAATATCACATACATCGTTTCATACATACATCCACACACTGCAGGTAATAACTAGTATTCTTAATGTAAAAACAGAAAGAATTAAGAAACATTATTTGAATATAATTATAAACATAGCCTACTATACTGCACATTGATTATAGTAGACAGATAAGATAAGAATAAAGATGAATTGCGGAAAACCACAACCAGATAATCAGCACACACACACCCTCACCCCCCCCCCCCCCCTCCACTCACCCCACACGCGGATTACTTGATTAAACAAGAATAATAAACATATGTTCTCAAATAAAAGCATTTCACATATTCGCTTTTAAAAACATTGCAATTAATTATTACATCGTAATTATTAAACAGAAATATATTTAGAATATGGACGTTAGCATTAGACATATTCCATTGTACATTCATCCTGCATATTGCACATTATTCTTCCTACATATTGCACATTCATTATAACCAATTGTCACGTTTTTAAGCTCAGTAAACACACACACACACACACACACACGCCACAACTAGAACAAGGTACAGCCTATCATGCACGGACTTTCACACGTCTCACATGAGAGTGCGCGCGCGCACACACACACAGTTCTCAAGAATTTAAAAGGTGGATTGAACGTGGAATAAAAGTCTTCAGAGCTCTGGATTTCAACTTAAAAGTTCTGTAGCGTCGTCCTGATGGCAACAGCTCATAATACTTTGCTAAAATATGGGTGTCGGCAGTTGCTATCTGCCTGCTTTTTTTAACCACTCGACTTTCATACAGCTCTTGCATACTAGCTTGTTTCACTCCCACAATTTTACTGCATACACTCATGATATCGTTCAAAACACGCTTACTCCTCACACCCAAACTTCCATACCAGCACATAAATGAAACTGTGAGCACGGACTCGATACAACATCGATAATAACTTTGAAGAATATTTGAATTTATACCAACATTTCTAAGCTTCTGTAAACAAAAAATTCTAGATTGACATTTCTTATGAATGGAATCAACATTTCTGTCAAAAGTCAGCTTATTGTCTAAGATGGTCCCTAAATATCTATATTCATTGACCCTCTCCACTGTCTTCACCTGTGTTCCTATCTTTGATCTTTTCCTGCAACTGTGAGATACCACTATCCAGTTCCCTTCCCAGATCATTCCTTTCAAAGCGACAGTAGAAATCATTCAGTTTATTTGAAAAATCAATCTGTTCATCCTTTTTCATTTTACAAGCTACTGTTTTCCTTTTCGTTTCTCCAGTGATAATTTTTAACCCATCCCATGCATCTGCCATTTTTCCTGTCTGAAACTGTTGCTCTACTTTTGATTTGAATTCCCTCCGTCCCCTTGGTAATTCACCTCTAAGCTTCTTTTGTATCAGTTTCCTATCCTTCTTGTTCCCTGACTGAAACGCTACCTTTTTCTCATTTAAAATTGTTATGAGATACTTTGAGATCCATGGTTTGTTGTTGGGGAAAAGTTTAATTATTTTTGTCGGAATTATCATGTCTTCACAGAAACTGATATTAGATGTAACAACATCAGCTGCTTCATGAACATTCTCACATGGGTCAGTCAACACACTCTAATCAGTACAATCAAAACATCCTCTCACTTCATCCACACTCTCTGACGTCCAAACTTTCACACTCTTTTTCACAATCGGCTCTTGGTCTCTGTGTCAACGATCTTGATTGCAGGTGGCGGCGGGGGAGGGGGTGGGGGAGTGGCACTGGCATTCTGTGAGCTAGCTGGTTGGTACATGGACTCGGTCTTGCTGAGGCTAATCGTGAGTCCAAAGCGCCTGCAGGAGGTTGATAACCTGTCCATAATGAACTGCATGTCCTCATGGGTGTGTGCAGCAAGCGCGCAGTCATCAGCGAAGAGGAACTCTCTCAACAGTGCCTCAAACACCCTCGACCTGGCATGGAGTCGCCGCAAGTTGAAAAGTTTGCCATTTGTTCGAAACTGAATGTAGATGCCCCGGTCACAGTCTTGGAAGGCGTCAATCAGCATGGCAGAGAAGAGAATGGAGAACAGTGTGGGTGCCAGGACGCAGCCCTGCTTCACTCCATTTACCACAGGGAACGGATCCGACATGTCCGTATGTTCCTGTACTCTCGCCTGCATGCCATCTTGGAAAGACGCAATCAGCTGGATTACGCTCTCTGGGCAGCCGAACTTTAGGAGGATCTTCCACAGACCACGGCGGTTCACCGTGTCGAAGGCCTTAGTGAGGTCTACAAAGGCCATGTGGAGCTCCATGTTCTGCTCACGGCACTTCTCTTGCACCTGGTGTACGGCAAACACCATGTCACATGTTCCCCTGCCTGAGCGGAAGCCGCACTGTGCTTCAGGGATGACAGTGTTGGAGACATGGTCAACCAGTCTGTTCAGTATGATGCGGGCGAAGATTTTGCCGGCGATGCCTAGGAGACAGATTCCACAGTGGTTATAGCAGGATGTTTTGTCTCCCTTCCGTTTGTAAATATGGACAATTGAAGCATCCTTGAAATCCTGGGGGACCTCCCCTCTCTCCCAGATAGACTGGAACAGGGCGGTCAGCTTGTCTGTCAGCACCTCGCCTCCATACTTGTAGATGTCAGCCTGGATTCCATCCGTTCCTGGTGCTTTTCCTGATGTGTCAACTTCAGGGGCTTCAGGGTCTCGGCCTTGGTGGGAGGGGCAGCTAGCGAGTCATTGACTGGTAGCTGTGGGAGGGCCGCAATTACCTCGTCAGATACGGACAAGTCCCTGTTGAGGAGGGTGTTGAAGTGCTCTGCCCAGCGGGCAAGGATGTCTTTCTTGTCTGTCAGGAGGGTGGTCTGGTCCGAGGCTCGGACAGGGGTTGATCCTGTGACTCTCGGCCCATACACAGCTCGGAGACCATCATGGAAGGTCTTCAAGTCGTGAGCATCAGCAGCGGACTGAAGCTCTTCGGACTTTCTCTCCCACCAGGTGTTCTTCATCTCACGCAGCCTCTTCTGTACGAGTTGCTTGGTTTGCAAGAACTGGTTCTCCTTCCTCTGGCAGTCTTTATCGGAAATGTGATCCTGATGCCGTACATGCAGTGTGTTCAGGAGCGTGGAGATTCCAGAGTCGTTTTTGTCAAACCAGTCTTTGTGGCTCCTCTACATCAGTCGATGCAGGAATTTCTTGGAGAGCTGCTTGGATTTGCTGCTGCAGCACGCCCTTGGTGATAGGGAGGCGGTGGATGTTCAGCTTCCTAGGGGGTTTCTGCCTGGCTGGTTGGAGCTTGCGTGCAAGTCTGATGTTCATCTTGCTGCGTACCAGGTGATGGTCTGACCAACAGACTGCTCCTCTCATGCAGCGTGTAATGGAAACATCACATAGTCCAGAATGTGCCATTGCTTGGAGCGGAGGTGCATCCATGTTTTCTTGTACTTGTCCGCTTGTTGGAAGAGGGTGTTGGTGATGGTCAGTCCATGCTGCGCGCAGAGCGAGAGCAAAAGCAGTCCGTTGGAGTTGCACTTGCCAGTGCTGTGCTGTCCTAGGACTTTGGGCCACGAGGAGAAATCCCCAAGGATGACCAGCCTTTCCCTTCTGTCTACTGCTGAAATGGTGCGGCTGAGCTCCTCGTAGAAGGCTTCTTATGTCATCAGGGTTGGTCATCGTCGGGGCATAGCAGCTGATGACTGTGGCGAAGCGATCCTTGGACAGCTTCAGACGCAAGGTCATCAGCCTATCGTTTATCCCACGTGGGAGGCTGTCAAGCTCTCGTGCAAGTTTGGTTCGTATGACAAAGCCCACGCCTGAAGTTCTTGAGGTGCCATTTAGCTTCCCAATGCAGTAGGTGTAGCCCCCTCCAACTTCCTCCAGCTGGGTTTCACCGGCAAACCTGGTTTCGCTCAGGGCTGCTATGTCCACCTGGTAGCGATCAAGCATTCTAGCAATGAGCGCTGTGCGCCTTTCCGGTCTGTCGTCTCTGTCTAAAAGGGTGCGAACATTCCAGGCACCCAGAGTCAGGGCATGACTTCTGGTTCTTTTCTTCTGTTGTTTTCGACCATTAGTGTTGGATGGCCAAATAGGTGCGGTTTCCTACAAAGTACTGGGCGAGGCAGGCTTTGTTTAGGGATCCTTTTATCTCCCCTTCCCCATGTGGTGAGAGCAGTGCTGTCCCTAAAAAGGGCTGCTCTGACGCTGTGGGAGTATACGGGCGCCGCATCTGTCCCAGTCTACGGCGGACGACCATCACCCTACAGCCGCCTGCGTGCAGAGTCGTGACTAGGAACTGCCAGCAGCATCCTCTGCCTGTCTCCGTTACCACTTCTCCATCGCCGCAGGGCTTGGGAAAGCTGGGTTTTGAAGGGCTAGCTCGTCGTTCCGACATTGGTTGCCTGACCAGCACAGGTGACTGTTTTTAGTGAGGAGGAGTTGTGCAGTCCCTTCCCCACTCTCTCGCCTACTGACGCTCACAGTCCCACGGGTGCAGATACTGCCACGTGTAGGACGGCCTCGGCAGGTGCAGGTTTTTTCTTCGGAGCTTCGTCTCCTAGGAGGACTTCCAGCCAAGGATAAAAACTCCCCCTGCCCTTTGGTCATCCTCTTCCGCCTTCACAGACGCTGGGAAAGGTTTCCTCCTCAGTCGTTGGGAGACTTCACATGCGGCAGGTAGTTCGGGGTTACATGGTACCAGTAGCAAGGGCTATGCCCCTGACCTGACACACACCGACACATATGCACACACATACATATACCTACATATACAGAGACACCAAATAGTATAAAGTTAGAGAGAGTGAGGGGGGTGGGGGGAGGGGCAAAGGAGAAGGGATGGGTGGTGGTGAACAGAGACTGGGGCGGATGGGGAAATCTATTAAAGTCTATTGGAGGAGGTGGGAGAGGGGGTGTGGTGGGGGGGAGTGGGGGCGGGGCGAAGGTGGGGGGGAGGCGAAGTGGAGTGGGGAAAGAGTTGGGCAGCAGAAAAGCGGTAATTATTAATGTTACCATATACATGTATACACATACATACATCTTGGACTTGTCACTGTTAATGTTTGACGTTTTCACACACACACACCTACCTGTGAACGGTGACGACCAGGATGAAGACAGTGACCATGTTGTGCATGGCGGCAGGGACACACACACACACACACACACACACACACACACACACACACCCTACCTGTGAACGGGGACGGCCAGGATGAAGACGGTGACCATGGTGTGCAGAGCGGCAGGGATGCCCACCAGACACACCATGAAGTACTGGAACTTCTGGAACCGTCCGAACGGGCAGATGGCCTCCACGACGTCGTCAAACTTCATCGTCAGACCGGGACAGTGCACACTCTGCACACAGTGCAATGCAATGCAATGTAATACAATACAATGTAATGTAATTCAATGCAATGTAATGCAACACAACACAAACCAACACAATACATTACAACACAATGCAATACAACACAGAACAACGCAATACAATATAACACAACGCAATACAATACAACGCAACACAGTACAATACAACACATCACAATACAACGCAACACAATATAATGGAACATAACATAATGCGATGCGACACAATAAAACGCAATACAACACAGCACAACACAGTACAATTCAATACAATACAACACAACACAACACAACACACTACATTACATGACAATGCAACACATCACAACACAAAGCAACGCGATATAAAGCAATAAAACACAATACAAAGCAACACAATACAACAAATTTCAATACAATAAAACACAAAATATGCAATACAATACAATACAATACAATACAATACAATACAATACAATAGAACACAATGCAATACAATACGACACAATACAATGAATTACAACACAGTATATTGTTGTTGTTGGCGCCGTCTGTCTCGGGAGACAGTTCAGTCAAGTTGTTGAGTTGCAGCGCCTGCCGTGGTGTACAGTCAGATTCTGGATCGGCAGGCTCTGTTGCAGTTGTCGCAGGTGAAAATCGCACCTGGCTCAGAGGGTACGGATTCTGCCCTCTGCCGTCTGCGCTCTCTCCCCTGTTCCCAGTGCTGTTCTCTCTTCTCCCCGCTCCTCTGGACGCATGCCTTTACGGTCTTTCTCCAGCTGTTGCGGTCTTCAGCCACTGCCTCCCAACCTGCCGGGCCGATGTCGCCTGCCCTCATGCCTCGTTTGCAGACATCCCTGTAGCGTAGGACAGGTCTTCCTGCAGGTCTGGAACCATAAAGGATGTTCTTGGGGACTCGCCCGTCATCCATTCGCCTGACGTGGCCGTGCCACCGCAGACGGCACTGGGTCAGGAGTGCAGACATGCTGGAGATGCCTGCCTGGTCAAGGACTTTCTTGCTTGGTACACGGTCTTGCAACGTGATGCCCAGAATTCTCCTGAGGTTGCGCAGGCAAAAGGAGTTGAGTCTGCGTTCTTGGCGAGAGTAGAGAGTCCATGTCTCGCTGCCGTAGAGCAGAGTGCTGAGCACACAGACTTGGTACACCTGCATCTTGGTGTTGATGGTCAGCATGGGATTGTCCCAAACCCTCTTTGCCAGGCGGGCCATGGCTGTAGCTGCTTTGCCAATCCGCTTGTCGAGTTCGGCGTCCAGGGAGAGGCTACTGGAGATGGTGGAGCCGAGGAAGTGAAGTCCTCGACGACTTCGAGTGTGAAGTCACCATTGGAGATGTTTGGGGTGCTGCTCACGTCCTGGCCCATGATGTTAGTCTTCTTTAGGTTGGTAGTCAAGCCAAACTCTCTGCATGCTTGGGGGAAACGGTTGATGAGTCGCTGGAGTGCCTCCTCAGAGTGACCTGTCAGAGCTGCGTCGTCTGTGAAAAGCATCTCGCGAATGAGAACCTGTCGCACTTTGGTTTTAGAGCGAAAGCAGGCCAGGTTGAAGAGACACACTCCGTCCTCCGACTGGCTGAAAGCATAGAATAGCAGCAGCGAGAAGATACTGAAGAATGCACACAGCCTTGCTTCACCCCGCTCTTGATTGGGAATGGGTCAGAGGAAGATCCATCATGCTGAATGATGCCCTACATGTGTTCATGAAAAGATGTGATCATCTTCAGGAGCTTTGGGGGACATTCAATGTTCTGTAGCAGTGTGAAGAGGCCTTTTTTGCTGACCAGGTCAAAGGCCTTGGTCAGGTCGATGAATGGGACATGTAGTGGCCGCCTCTGCTCCCGGCATTTCTCCTGTAGCTGTCGCAAGGAAAAGACCATGTCGACTGTTGATCTTCCAGCTCTGAATCCGCACTGTGCCTCAGGGTATACGCGTTCAGCAAGTGGCTACAGTCTGCTCAGGACTACACGGAGAAAGGCTTTCCTAACGATACTGAGGAGGGAGATTCCGCGGTAGTTTTTGCGATCGCTGCGATCACCCTTGTTCTTGTACAGAGTGATGATGTGGCGTCATGCATCTCCTGGGGCACAGGCCCTTCTTCCCAACACAGCATAACTAAACACAAAACAATACAATACAATGTAATGCCATGCCATGCCATGCCATGCCATACAATGCAATGCAATGCAATGCCATGTCATGCCATACAATGCAATGCAATACAACGCAATACAGCACAGCATGCACAATACAACACAACACACAATACATCTGTTTAAATCAACAGGAAATAATGTGTTCAATCACAGGCTGGTCACACCCACCCCTCCATCACCACCTCTACCCCCAGCACACAGCCCTGTACTACTCTTCAACATAACTATGGTAAAACCAAAAGGTCAAAATGTAAAATATTTTTCGAAATGAATCAACAATGAGACCAGGAGAGTGACTAAGAAGAAGAAGAAGAAGAAGAAGACTGGTATTTATATAGCGCTGAATCTTGTTCTGAGACAAATCAAAGGGCTTTCGCACCAGTCATTCACAAACATACATAACTCTAAAACTGCAGAAACTGAAGACAAGGAAGAGGCAGGGAAGGGAGGCTATTTTGGGAAGAGGTGGGGTTTAAGGCCAGACTTGAAAGAGCTGAGTGCGGAGACCTGACGAAGCGAAAGAGGAAGTTCATTCCAATTGCAAGGTCCAGAGACAGAGAAAGAACGGCGGCCAACAGTCGAGTGTTTGAATCTGAGTATGCGTAGAGTGGATCCGAAGCCGATCGTAGAGAGCGAGATGGAGTGTAGAGGTGAAGGCAGCCACAGAGATTGGAAGGGGCAGATTTGTGAATACATTTATAACATAGAGCCATAAAGAGTGCTAACTGTCTTCACATACAAAGTACATAACTTCAAGTCAATGCTGCTTGTGCTACCGATTAAGCTGACATAAAGGTAAATAAAAGGTACACTGGAACAAACCCAGACGCTTCCACAAAAAAGCCCCAGGCTTGTCCTCAAACCGATCATTTGACATGTGCACACAGCAGCATTGACAAAAGAAATGTGCAAAAACAAATTAGTTTTTATTCAAGACTGGCACAGCCTTTTAATCCTGAATATGCTGTACATAATTTACGGATAATACAGAACAAACACATGGGTGCTTCTGTATGTGTGTGTGTGTGTGTGTGTGTGTGTGTGTGTGTGTGTGTGTGTGTGTGTGTGTGTGTGTGTGTGTGTGTGTGTGTGTTTATCTTTGTTTATTTTTGACACGATGTAACTAATGAGACCAAGAGAGTGAATGGTAAACAAATCATAAAGAGTGGTAACCGTCCTCATATACAAGAATGAAGAGAGTTACCACTCTAGTATTTGAAAAATGATGGCATGCAGGCGAGAGTACAGGAACATACGGACATGTCGGATCCGTTCCCTGTGGGAAATGGAGTGAAGCAGGGCTGCGTCCTGGCACCCACACTGTTCTCCATTCTCTTCTCTGCCATGCTGATTGACGCCTTCCAAGACTGTGACGGGGGCATCTACATTCAGTTTCGCACAAATGGCAAACTTTTCAACTTGCGGCGACTCCATGCCAGGTCGAGGGTGTTTGAGGCACTGTTGAGAGAGTTCCTCTTCGCTGATGACTGCGCGCTTGCTGCACACACCCATGAGGACATGCAGTTCATTATGGACAGGTTCTCAGCCTCCTGCAGGCGCTTTGGACTCCCCATCAGCCTCAGCAAGACCGAGTCCACGTACAAACCAGCTAGCTCACAGAACGCCAGTGCCTCCCACCCACCTGCATTCAAGATCAATGACACAGAGATCAAGTCAGTCGACAAGTTTTGCTACCTTGGCAGCACCTTATGCAGCAACGGAGCCCTTGATGCAGAAGTGACGCTGTGCATCGCCAAGGCCAGCTCCGCCTTTGGCAGACTCAACAGGCTGTGGAACAACAAAGGCATCAGGTTCAGCACCAAAATCAAAACCTACAGAGCTGTTGTGCTGACCACCTTGTTGTACTGCTGTGAAACATGGACGACGTATCGCCGTCACATTCAACAACTTGATCAGTTTCACCAGAGATGCCTACGAAAGATCTTCGGCATAAAGTGGCAAGACAGGGTCTCCAACCTCCAGGTCCTAGAGAGGAGCGGCCTGCCGAGCATCGAAAGCCTGCTGATCCAGTGCCAGCTACGCTGGACAGGACACGTTGTCCGCATGACAGACAGCAGGATCCCGAAGATGTTTTTGTATGGCCAGCTGAAGGAAGGCCACCACGAACTTGGAAGACCCTGAAAGCGCTTCAAGGACACCTTGAAGACAAACCTCAAAGCCTGTGACATAGACATCGCTTCCTGAGAAACTGATGTCCTTGACCGCTCTCGCTGGAGGATGCTGTGCTCTAGTGGCATAAAGACGTTTGAAAACAAGAGAACGCTGGCCATTAAGGAGAAGCGTGAGCGAAGGAAGCAGGGCTCAGCTTCTGGAGACGTTTTCCCTTGCAACAACCTGTGGGAAGTGCTGCGCATCCAGAATCGGCCTCTTCTCCCATATGAGGACACGCACCGACAGATAAGCCTGCCTGCCTACTCATCCGTCGGTCCGACGGGAGACTCCATCATTTGAAAAATATATTTCGCGGGAAAATCAACAACATAAGAGTAATTAAAACCCAAGAGGTTAATTCATCACACAGTGCAATAAAGCAATATGCATTTTGATAAGCAATAAGGAACACAATTATCGTATTTGAAACACCACTATAGATTTATCATCACAGATTCCTATGAAACATTTCCTGGACTGAATGCACCGCATTTTTTTTAAACATTGAAAGGGATGTCTTGAAATGTATCAAGCACAACAATAAAGAAAAACTTAGAAATAAAAACGAGCAGACATGATAATTTCTTCGTTGACCAGGGCAGCTGATGAACAAGGACCGTGTTGTTGTTCTTGTTGATTTTCCATGCAGCCCTCGCGCTGCAGGGCGAAGCAGAAACAGCATTTTGTGGGCGAAAGGAAACCAACCAGAGGAAACAAAGAGGTGACATGATTAGTTGTCATCACATTCACCTCTTCCCCATTACCTCCACTTACACCACCACCCCAATAGACAAACACACCACCACCCCAATCGACAAATACAAAAACATCCCAAAAAGACACACAAACACACACAATACCACCCCACATAAACACGCACACCGCCACCCTACAAAAACACACACACCACCCCACATAGACACACACCACCACCCCACATAAACACACACACAATACCACCCCACATAAACACGCACACCGCCACCCTACAAAAACACACACACCACCCCACATAGACACACACCACCACCCCACATAAACACACACACACCACCCCACATAAACACACACACACCACCACCCCACATAAACACACACCACCACCCCACATAAACACACACACCACCACCCCACATAAACACACACACACCACCACCCCACATAAACACGCACACCGCCACCCTACAAAAACACACACACCACCCCACATAAACACATGCACCGCCCTACATAGACACACACACCACCACCCCACATAGACACACACACCACCACCCCACATAAACACACACACACCACCCCACATAAACACACACACACCACCACCCCACATAAACACACACCACCACCCCACATAAACACACACCACCACCCCACATAGACACACACCACCACCCCACATAAACACACACACACCACCCCACATAAACACACACACACCACCACCCCACATAAACACACACACCACCCCACATAAACACACACCACCACCCCACATAAACACACACACCACCACCCCACATAAACACACACACACCACCACCCCACATAGACACACCACCACCCCACATAAACACACACACACACACACCACCACCACCCCACATAAACACACACACACACACCACCACCCCACATAAACACACACACACACACCACCACATCACAGACCAGGTGAAACCTGCATCACAGACCAGATGAAACCTACATCACAGACCAGGTGAATGCATCACAGACCAGGTGAAACCTACATCACAGACCAGGTGAAACCTACATCACAGATCAGGTGAAACCTGCATCACAGACCAGATGAAACCTACATCACAGACCAGGTGATGTAGACCAGGTGAAACCTACATCACAGACCAGGTGAAACCTGCATCACAGACCAGGTGAATGCATCACAGACCAGGTGAAACCTACATCACAGATCAGGTGAAACCTGCATCACAGACCAGGTGAAACCTACATCACAGACCAGGTGAAACCTGCATCACAGACCAGGTGAAACCAACATCACAGACCAGATGAAACCTACATCACAGATCAGGTGAATGCATCACAGACCAGGTGAAACCAACATCACAGACCAGGTGAAACCTACATCACAGATCAGGTGAAACCTGCATCACAGACCAGGTGAAACCTACATCACAGACCAGGTGAAACCTGCATCACAGACCAGGTGAAACCAACATCACAGACCAGGTGAAACCTGCATCACAGACCAGGTGAAACCTACATCACAGACCAGGTGAAACCTGCATCACAGACCAGGTGAATGCATCATCAAATCACACCAACACCACTGCGTTTTGCAAAGGATTTAACAATGTACCCACTTGCCAGTGAAATAAAATACACTGTGTCCAGCTGCAGCGCTCCAGTTCAACATTCCGTGACGAGTTGTAAAGTGGCGGAATTGACAGACGTGTTCCGATCTCTGTCTGTGACGTCACAGCCGACTGACCGTTTGAAGGTTTCATTGAAATAGTGATGAGTGTGTTATTTTTCCTGCTGGGTAGGACTGATCGGTATGTGTGTGGGCAATATATTGCATTAAAAATGAAATAACGTTTGGTTTCGCATTTACAAGCGATTTTGCATGACTCTGCAATGTTTAAAGCCGTGTTTTGGGACTCTGTGTGTGTGTGTGTGTGTGTGTGTGTGTGTGCGTGTGTGCGTGCGCGAGTGCGTAAGTGTACACATGTGTCAGGTGAGCTCTGTGCACGTGCGTGTATGTGTATGTGTGTGTGTGTGGAGGATGAGGTATGTGTGTGTATGCATGCATACACCTACATACACTGGAATCGACAACATCAAAAGACCCTGAATGTGTACAGAAAGCCCACGGTAAGAAATCCTCGTCTGGAGAAAAAAAACAACAACACCCAAGACAGCTGACCTAGAAAGGCAGAAAGAAACGCTTTGTGAAGTGTGTTTGCTTTCTTCACAGCGGCTTGGTGGCGGTCTGCCAACACGACAGTCGCCCCATACACCACGAGCCAGGAGGGCGTCATCAACCCACTTGCCGCCTGACATGGGGCAATCCTATTCACGTTCCTATTGCCAGTGGAGGAGGGGTTCGGTTAAATGTCTCGTCAAACGTGCTGCTGACCGTAGACATTTCATTGAAGTGTTAATTTTCACATTTGAATGCTATCTTTTAAAAGTGGGAGAGGATGGAAATGGGGTTGAATTTTTGTCAATGTAAAGGTTCTGGAAAACGTTGTTCCTGTTGTTGTCAGTTGTTGCTTCCAAACAAGGTTGCATACCCTCTCCCTATCCACCATACCCTCTCCCTATGATCCAGCATACCCTCTCCCTATGATCCAGCATACCCTCTCCCTATGATCCAGCATACCCTCTCCCTATCCAGCATACACTCTCCCTATGATCCAGCATACCCTCTCCCTATCCAGCATACCCTCTCCCTATGATCCAGCATACCCTCTCCCTATCCACCATACCCTCTCCCTATGATCCAGCATACCCTCTCCCTATCCAGCATACCCTCTCCCTATGATCCAGCATACCCTCTCCCTATGATCCAGCATACCCTCTCCCTATCAAGCATACCCTCTCCCTATCCAGCATACCCTCTCCCTATGATCCAGCATACCCTCTCCCTATCCAGCATACCCTCTCCCTATCCAGCATACCCTCTCCCTATGATTCAGCATACCCTCTCCCTATGATCCAGCATACCCTCTCCCTATCCAGCATACCCTCTCCCTATGATCCAGCATACCCTCTCCCTATCCAGCATACCCTCTCCCTATGATCCAGCATACCCTCTCCCTATGATCCAGCATACCCTCTCCCTATCCAGCATACCCTCTCCCTATGATCCAGCATACCCTCTCCCTATCATTCAGCATACCCTCTCCCTATCCAGCATACCCTCTCCCTATGATCCAGCATACCCTCTCCCTATGATCCAGCATACCCTCTCCCTATGATTCAGCATACCCTCTCCCTATCCAGCATACCCTCTCCCTATGATTCAGCATACCCTCTCCCTGTGATCCAGCATACCCTCTCCCTATGATCCAACATATCCTCTCTCTATGATCCAGCATACCCTCTCCCTATCCAGCATACCCTCTCCCTATGATCCAGCATACCCTCTCCCTATCCAGCATACCCTCTCCCTATGATCCAGCATACCCTCTCCCTATGATTCAGCATACCCTCTCCCTATCCAGCATACCCTCTCCCTATGATCCAGCATACCCTCTCCCTATGATCCAGCATACCCTCTCCCTATCCAGCATACCCTCTCCCTATGATCCAGCATACCCTCTCCCTATGATCCAGCATACCCTCTCCCTATCCAGCATACCCTCTCCCTATGATCCAGCATACCCTCTCCCTATCCAGCATACCCTCTCCCTATGATCCAGCATACCCTCTCCCTATGATTCAGCATACCCTCTCCCTATCCAGCATACCCTCTCCCTATGATCCAGCATACCCTCTCCCTATGATCCAGCATACCCTCTCCCTATGATCCAACATACCCTCTCTCTATCCAGCATACCCTCTCCCTATGATCCAGCATACCCTCTCCCTATGATCCAGCATACCCTCTCCCTATCCACCATACCCTCTCCCTATCCAGCATATCCTCTCCCTACGATCCAGCATACCCTCTCCCTATGATCCAGCATACCCTCTCCCTATGATCCAACATACCCTCTCTCTATCCAGCATACCCTCTCCCTATGATCCAGCATACCCTCTCCCTATGATCCAGCATACCCTCTCCCTATGATTCAGCATACCCTCTCCCTATCCAGCATACCCTCTCCCTATGATCCAGCATACCCTCTCCCTATAATCCAGCATACCCTCTCCCTATCCAGCATACTCTCTCCCTATGATCCAGCATACCCTCTCCCTATGATCCAACATACCCTCTCCCTATGATCCAGCATACCCTCTCCCTATGATCCAACATATCCTCTCCCTATGATTCAGCATACCCTCTCCCTATGATCCAGCATACCCTCTCCCTATGATCCAACATACCCTCTCTCTATGATCCAGCATACCCTCTCCCTATGATCCAGCATACCCTCATCCTACGATCCAGCATATCGTCTACCTATGATCCAGCATACCCTTTCCCCATGATTCAGCATACCCTCTCCCTATTCAGCATACCCTCTCCCTATCATTCAGCATACCCTCTCCCTATCATTCAGCATATCCTCTCCCTATCATTCAGCATACCCTCTCCCTATGATTCAGCATACCCTCTCCATATGATTCAGCATACCCTATCCCTATCCAGCATACCCTCTCCCTATGATTCAGCATACCCTCTCCATATGATTCAGCATACCCTATCCCTATCCAGCATACCCTCTCCCTATGAGAAAAAAAGCTATTTTCCTCAAATACCACATTTTCATGTTGAAAATAACAACAATAAGAAAATCGCGCGGACAAAAAGCATGTTATCATATATCAATTAACAGAAAAAAATAAAACAGGAAACATTCACTGATTTCGTATCTGAAAGAAGATTTTTCAAATGGAGAATAAGAAGAAGAAAGAAGAAAGAAAGAAAAAGAAAAGACAAAACCAAAGAAAAAACAAGATACATTCTCTGTTCCAAGCATCTATGGCGGGCAAAACTGCGGCTGTTCCCGGTGTTTGTTTGTTTTTGTTTGTTTTTGTTGTTGTTGTTTTTGTTGTTGTTATTGTTGTTGTTGCTGTTGTTGGTGGTGGTGGTAGTGGTAGTGGTGTCATCACCACTGTAGATCGTGTACTTACCTGGAGGGCAAAGAAGATAAATATAAGTGCCGTATAAACCACCCGACCAAACACAGACGAAGAGGTGGCGCAGCAAGACACAGTGGTATAGCACCTTCTCTCCCCCTCTCTCTCTCTACAAGCCGTGAGTGTATCCGCCCGGACACAACTCCTGTTTTCGTTCCGACCCAAAGATTTCGTTGAGTGGCGCTGCAATCAAAGGAAAGGTGCACACCCAGATATGCGTCCTTCTCTCTGTCCCCCTGTCTGTCTTACTGACCCAACAGGTATACACCCAGGCGTACATCTGTCTGTCTGTCTGTCCGTCCAAACAGGTTTACGACCAGCCACACATTTCTCTGTGTGTCTGTCTGTTTGTCTTATGACCAAACAGCTATACACCCAGCCATACATATGTCGGTCTTTCTGTTCTTTGTCTGTCTTTCTGTACCAACAGGTATACACCCAGCCATACATCTGTCTGTCTGTCTGTCTTCCTGACCCAAGTATACACCCAGCCATACATCTGTCTGTCTGTCTGTCTGGCTGGCTGGCTGACTGTCTGTCTGTTTGGCTGGCTGTCTGTCTTCCTGTCCCAACAGGTGCACACCCAGCCATACATCTGTCTCTCTGTCTGACCCAACAGGTATACACACAGACATACATCTGTCTATCTTGCTGTCTGTCTCTCTGTCTGTCCCAACAGGTATACACACAGACATACATCTTTCTCTCTGTCTGACCCAACAGGTATACACACAGCCATACATCTGTCTCTCTGTCTGACCCAACAGGTATACACACAGCCATACATCTGTCTATCTTGCTGTCTGTCTCTCTGTCTGACCCAACAGGTATACACACAGCCATACATCTTTCTCTCTGTCTGACCCAACAGGTATACACACAGCCATACATCTGTCTATCTTTCTGTCTGTCTCTCTGTCTGACCCAACAGGTATACACACAGCCATACATCTGTCTATCTTTCTGTCTGTCTTTCTGTCTGTCCCAACAGTTATACACCAGGATAACCCATTGTTCCACACACCAGCATAACCCACTGTTCCACACACCAGGATAACCCACTGTTCCACACACCAGGATAACCCACTGTTCCACACACCAGGATAACCCATTGTTCCACACACCAGCATAACCCACTGTTCCACACACCAGGATAACCCACTGTTCCACACACCAGGATAACCCACTGTTCCACACACCAGGATAACCCATTGTTCCACACACCAGCATAACCCATTGTTCCACACACCAGGATAACCCACTGTTCCACACACCAGGATAACCATTGTCACACATCATGTTAACCCATCGTTCCATCAGGATAACCCATTGTTCCACACATCATGATAACACACCCACCCACCCACCCACTCACCCACCCACCCACGCACACACACACACACACACACACACACACACACACACACACACACACACATATATATATATATATATATATATATATATATATATATATATATATATATATATATTCATAGGAAAATAAAGTCTGTTTTCATTCCCATTCTCACTGTTTCTCAAAGACATATTCTCTGTTCCATCCAGATTCAGAACAACTCTAAAACGCCTTCGTCACAAAGAAAAAACAATGACCGTTTTTGGTTGTTGTTTTTTTGTTTTGTTTTGTTTTTTTTGGTTTTTTTTTTGGGGGGGGTCTTTTTTGGGTTTTTGTTTGTTTGTTGTTTTTGTTTTCTTTGTTTCTGCAGCAAAACACAGTAACATGAAATGAATGAGCCCTCTGATCTAGTGTCGATCTGGAAAGTACATCAACAATCTGATTTGAAGTGCCAGAAACTGCTTCAAAAACATACTTTTGTAAAAAGAATGACCATCTCATGATTGTGGAGTTTTTGAAGTTGTGAGACTTGGAGTAGATGAGAGGACGATGATGAGACTTGAAGTAGATGAGAGGACGATGATGAGACTTGGAGTAGATGAGAGGACGATGATGAGACTTGAAGTAGATGAGAGGACGAGGATGAGACTTGAAGTAGATGAGAGGACGAGGATGAGAGGACGATGATGAGACTTGGAGTAGATGAGAGGACGATGATGAGACTTGGAGTAGATGAGAGGACGATGATGAGACTTGAAGTAGATGAGAGGACGATGATGAGAGGACGATGATGAGACTTGGAGTAGATGAGAGGACGATGATGAGACTTGAAGTAGATGAGAGGACGATGATGAGACTTGGAGTAGATGAGAGGACGATGATGAGACTTGGAGTAGATGAGAGGACGATGATGAGAGGACGATGATGAGACTTGGAGTAGATGAGAGGACGATGATGAGAGGACGATGATGAGACTTGAAGTAGATGAGAGGACGATGATGAGACTTGGAGTAGATGAGAGGACGATGATGAGACTTGGAGTAGATGAGAGGACGATGATGAGAGGACGATGATGAGACTTGGAGTAGATGAGAGGACGATGATGAGACTTGAAGTAGATGGGAGGACGATGATGAGACTCAGAGTAGATGAGAGGACGATGATGAGAGGACGATGATGAGACTTGGAGTAGATGAGAGGACGATGATGAGATTTGGAGTAGATGAGAGGACGATGATGAGATTTGGAGTAGATGAGAGGACGATGATGAGACATGAAGTAGATGAGAGGACGAGGATGAGACTTGAAGTAGATGAGAGGACGAGGATGAGAGGACGATGATGAGACTTGGAGTAGATGAGAGGACGATGATGAGAGGACGATGATGAGACTTGGAGTAGATGAGAGGACGATGATGAGACTTGAAGTAGATGAGAGGACGATGATGAAACTTGGAGTAGATGAGAGGACGATGATGAGACTTGGAGTAGATGAGAGGACGATGATGAGAGGACGATGATGAGACTTGGAGTAGATGAGAGGACGATGATGAGACTTGAAGTAGATGGGAGGACGATGATGAGACTTGAGGTAGATGAGAGGACGATGATGAGAGGACGATGATGAGACTTGGAGTAGATGAGAGGACGATGATGAGACTTGGGGTAGATGAGAGGACGAGGATGAGACTTGAAGTAGATGAGAGGACGAGGATGAGAGGACGATGATGAGACTTGGAGTAGATGAGAGGACGATGATGAGACTTGGAGTAGATGAGAGGACGATGATGAGACTTGAAGTAGATGAGAGGACGATGATGAGAGGACGATGATGAGACTTGGAGTAGATGAGAGGACGATGATGAGACTTGAAGTAGATGAGAGGACGATGATGAGACTTGGAGTAGATGAGAGGACGATGAGACTTGGAGTAGATGAGAGGACGATGATGAGAGGACGATGATGAGACTTGGAGTAGATGAGAGGACGACTTATGACTTATGTAGTATTGTGTAGTGCATGCCGTGACACGCATGTAGCATTGTGCAGTGTATACATTGTTCAGGGCGGGGACTGGATGTAAAAAAGCGCGCCAGTGCTTATCTTTTATCCTCGAAAATAAAGAATTTTGGCTTGTCTTGTAACGTCTTGTCTTGTCTCTCTCTCTTTTTTTCTGTCTCCCTCCGTATCTCTGTCTGTCTCTGTCACACACAGACACACCCACACACACACACACACACTACTACCACCACTACCACCCTCCGCCGCCACCACCCCTGACACACGCACATTTTATTTTGTGTCACTCACTGACTACAAACACAGCCAAACTTTACTTACACGTCATATGCGAGATTGATTTCTAAACCAGTGACAGCTTTGTAATGTATAACACCGTTTGCTGGTGTCAAGAGCAAGAAAAAGAAAAAAAAAAGAGGAAAAAAAGAAGAAAACCTAAGTAAGCTTATACACACAACATGGGGTCTTTGATGAGTCGCACAATGAGACGCTGTCAGCATATTCACGTGGTAAGAATAAAGTGAAAGGAATGAAAGGGCAGGGGGAATGAAAGGGCAGGGGGAATGAAAGGGCAGAAGGAATGAAAGGGCAGGGGGAATGAAAGGGCGGAAGGAATGAAAGGGCAGGGGGAATGAAAGGGCAGAAGGAATGAAAGGGCAGGGGGAATGAAAGGGCAGAAGGGTAAGACCAAAGTAACACGGATCGAGGAGGTGTACACAGGAGCTGTTACGGGGTGGGGGTGGGGGTGGGGGTGGAGAAGTGGTGAGAGTGGCACGAAGTGAGGGTGTAAAAATATAAAGGTGTGAAGTGGATCCGACCACCTATCTGTGAGCATTACTGTTCACGGAAAGAAAGAAAGAAAGAAGGAAAGAAACAACAGGAACAACCATCATCAGAACAGACTGCTTACAATGTCAAACACAAACAGATAGAACAACAGGAACAACTGTCATCAGAACAGAATGCTTACAACGTCAACCACAAACAGAAAGACAGGAACCACTATCACCAGAACAGAATGCTTGCAATGTCAACCACAAACAGAAAGATAGAACAACAGTAATCACTATCACCTGAACAGAATGCTAACAATGTCAAGCACAAACAGAAAGAACAACAACAGAAACCACTATCACCAGAACAGAATGCTTACAATGTCAACCACAAACAGAAATGTTCCCCTGTGATTTGACAGGCAGTGGCATTGAGAAATGCTCCCATGTAACCTGACAGGCAGTGGGATTGAGAAATGCTCCCCTGTAACCTGACAGGCAGCGGGATTGAGAAATGCTCCCTGCAACCTGACAGGCAGTGGCATTGAGAAATGCTCCCTGCACCCTGACAGGCAGTGGCATTGAAAAATACTCCCCTGTAACCTGACAGGCAGTACGATTAAGAAATGCTCCCTGCAGCCTGACAGGCAGTGACATTGAGAAATGCTTCCCTGTAATCTGACAGGCAGTGGGATTCAGAAATGCTCCCCTCTAATCTGATAGGCAGTGGGATTGAGAAATGCTCCCCTCTAATCTGACAGGCAGTGGCATTGAGAAATGCTCCCTGTAACCTGACAGGCATTGGTATTGAGAAATGCTCCACTGTGATCTGACAGGCAGTGGGACTGACAAATGCTCCCCTGTAACTTGACAGGCAGTGGGATTCAGAAATGTTCCCTGTATTTTGACAGGCAGTGGGATTGAGAAATGCTCCCTGCAACCTGACAGGCATTGGCACTGTGAAATGCTCCCTGTATTTTGACAGGCAGTGGGATTGAGAAAGGTTCCCTGTATTTTGACAGGCAGTGGGATTGAGAAATGCTCCCTGTATTTTGACAGGCAGTGGGATTGAGAAATGCTCCCTGCATTTTGACAGGCAGTGGGATTGAGAAATGCTCCCCTGTGATCTGACAGGCAGTGGGATTGAGAAATGCTCCCTGTCACTTGACAGTGGGATTCAGAAATGCTCCCCTGTAACTTGACAGGCAGTGGGATTGATAAATGCTCCCCTGTGACCTGACAGGCAGTGGGATTTAGAAATGCTCCCCTGTAACTTGACAGGCAGTGGGATTCAGAAATGCTCCCTGTGACCTGACAGGCAGTGGGATTTAGAAATACTCCCCTATAACCTGACAGGCAGTGGGATTGATAAATGCTCCCCTGTGACCTGACAGGCAGTGGGATTTAGAAATACTCCCCTGTAACCTGACAGGCAGTGGGACTGAGAAATGCTCCCTGTGACCTGACAGGCAGTGGGATTTAGAAATACTCCCCTATAACCTGACAGGCAGTGGGATTGAGAAATGCTCCCTGTGACCTGACAGGCAGTGGGATTTAGAAATACTCCCCTATAACTTGACAGGCAGTGGGATTGAGAAATGCTCCCCTGTGACCTGACAGGCAGTGGGATTTAGAAATACTCTCCTATAACCTGACAGGCAGTGGGATTGAGAAATGATCCCTGTAACTTGACAGACAGTGGGATTGAGAAATGCTCCGTGCAACTTGAGAGGCAGTGGGGTTGAGATATGCTCCCTGACAGGCAGTGGGATTGAGAAATGCTCCCCTTTGATTTGACAGTTACTGCGATTGAGATATTCTCCTTGTAAGTTATTTCTAAATTAATTTCTTTATAAACGAATACATTCACATGTTATCAATGTTTTAGCTACCGTCACCAGATGGTATGTTGGGTCATAAAACACATTACCTATTTCTCTCTCATACTCGAACTCCATCCTAAACACACACACACACACACACACACACACACACACACACACACACAAAGTACAAGTTCTCTCTCTCTTTCACACACACACACACACACACACACACACACACACACACACACACACGCAAACACACAGGCGCGCGCGCGCGCGTTGTCTCTCTCAGGTGATACAACAATTATCCTGTCAAATATCAGAAATTTCACACACACACACACACACACACACACACACACACACACACCACCACCACCACCACCACCAGACCACACCCCCACCCACACTGTACGTCTTGTGTATGATATACTTCAGTGCCTGCTTTGTGACTGGCAGTCATTATGCCATACATTAAAACATAGATGGCAGAATGATTACCATCTGAAAAGTGGAATAGAGCTTTTCTTGGCTTTTTCTGTTCATCTCTTTATGAGCTGTTGTATTCAGTTGACCTTTTTTTTTTAGTCTGCGCGAGCACACGGATGTGTGTGTGTGTTCGTGTGTGTGTGTGTGTTTGTGTGTTTGTTTGTTTGTTTGTGTGTGTTTGTGTGTGTTTGTGTGTGTTTGCGTGTGAACGAGTGTGTGAATGTATGCATGTATGCTTTTGTTTTATGTTTTGTGTGTGTGTGTTTGTGTGTGTATTTTGTGTGTGCGTGGCTCTGTGTGTCTCTGTGTGGAGTAGCATTCAACGTCTGGCTGTTCTAAGTGATACTGATATTCGTGTGTGTGTGTGTGTGTGTGTGTGTGTGTGTGTGCGTGCGCGCGCGCGCGCGCGCGCACTTGTGCATGTGCGGATCGGTGCATATGTGTATGGATAGCCGAGCACATCTCTCTCTCTCTCTCTCTCTCTCTCTCTCTCTCTCTCTCTGTGTGTGTGTGTGTGTGTGTGTGTGTGTGTGTGTGTGTGTGTGTGTGTGTGTGTGTGTGTGTGTGTGTGCAAACACATGCAATCCCAGAATTAAGATTTATTTTGTTTTACTTGTCAGTGGAAGGATTTCACCCAGTCAACCCTAGGGAGTTGAGAGCCTTAGCTGTATTCCTTGTCAGAATGATGGTAAGAACATAGGATATAGTGACAGCCTTAATAGGTTTCCTCGTCACAGTGATGGTAAGAACACAGGATATAGTGACAGCCTTAACAGGTTTCCTCGTCACAGTGATGGTAAGAACATAGGATATAGTGACAGCCTTAACAGGTTTCCTCGTCACAGTGATGGTAAGAACATAGGATATAGTGACAGCCTTAGCTGTATTCCTTGTCAGAATGATGGTAAGAACATAGGATATAGTGACAGCCTTAACAGGTTTCCTCGTCACAGTGATGGTAAGAACATAGGATATAGTGACAGCCTTAGCTGTATTCCTTGTCATAGTGATGGTAAGAACATAGGATATAGTGACAGCCTTAGCTGTATTCCTTGTCACAGTGATGGTAAGAACACAGGATATAGTGACAGCCTTAGCTGTATTCCTTGTCATAGTGATGGTAAGAACACAGGATATAGTGACAGCCTTAGCTGTATTCCTTGTCAGAATGATGGTAAGAACATAGGATATAGTGACAGCCTTAGCTGTATTCCTTGTCAGAGTGATGGTAAGAACACAGGATATAGTGACAGCCTTAGCTGTATTCCTTGTCACAGTGATGGTAAGAACACAGGATATAGTGACAGCCTTAGCTGTATTCCTTGTCACAGTGATGGTAAGAACACAGGATATAGTGACAGCCTTAATAGGCTTCCTCGTCACAGTGATGGTAAGAACATAGGATATAGTGACAGCCTCAGCTGTATTCCTTGTCACAGTGATGGTAAGAACATAGGATATAGTGACAGCCTCAGCTGTATTCCTTGTCACAGTGATGGTAAGAACACAGGATATAGTGACAGCCTTAGCTGTATTCCTTGTCAGAGTGATGGTAAGAACACAGGATATAGTGACAGCCTTAACAGGTTTCCTCGTCACAGTGATGGTAAGAACACAGGATATAGTGACAGCCTTAGCTGTATTCCTTGTCAGAATGATGGTAAGAACACAGGATATAGTGACAGCCTCAGCTGTATTCCTTGTCATAGTGATGGTAAGAACATAGGATATAGTGACAGCCTCAGCTGTATTCCTTGTCACAGTGATGGTAAGAACATAGGATATAGTGACAGCCTTAACTGTATTCCTTGTCATAGTGATGGTAAGAACATAGGATATAGTGACAGCCTCAGCTGTATTCCTTGTCACAGTGATGGTAAGAACATAGGATATAGTGACAGCCTTAACAGGCTTCCTCGTCACAGTGATGGTAAGAACACAGGATATAGTGACAGCCTTAGCTGTATTCCTTGTCATAGTGATGGTAAGAACACAGGATATAGTGACAGCCTCAGCTGATTTCCTTGTCATAGTGATGGTAAGAACACAGGATATAGTGACAGCCTCAGCTGATTTCCTTGTCATAGTGATGGTAAGAACACAGGATATAGTGACAGCCTCAGCTGATTTCCTTGTCATAGTGATGGTAAGAACACAGGATATAGTGACAGCCTCAGCTGATTTCCTTGCCATAGTGATGGTTAAAACATAGGATATACTGACAGCCTCAGCACGCTTTCTTGTCATAACTATGGAGAAAAACATTGGGTATATTGTCAGGCTGCACTGTCATAGTGATGGGGAAAGCATAGGATATACTGAAATCAACAGGCTTTTTTTTTCGTTTTTTTTTTCTTTACGTAGAAGTTAGTTCCCTTTGCTTGCAGTTTATGCAGATTTATGCAGATTGTGGAAAGCGTTATATTGAATCACCAGACCAATGCTGGGATTCAGGACTGAATGAGTTAAAGGGGAAGAAAGAAAGAACTTAAGTATATGTAATGAGGGAAGAAAGAAAGAAAGGACTTCAGTAAATGTAATGAGGGAAGGGACGAAAGAAAGAAAGAAAGGACTTCAGTAAATGTAATGAGGGAAGAAAGAAAGAAAGGACTTCAGTAAATGTAATGAGGGAAGGGAGAAAGAAAGAAAGAAAGGACTTCAGTAAATGTAATGAGGGAAGAAAGAAAGAAAGGACTTCAGTACATGTAATGAGGGAAGAAAGAAAGAAAGAAAGGACTTCAGTGAATGTAATGAGGGAAGAAAGAAAGAAAGGACGGACTTCAGTAAATGTAATGAGGGAAGAAAGAAAGAAAGAAAGGACTTCAGTAAATGTAATGAGAGAAGAAAGAAAGAAAGAAAGGACTTCAGTAAATGTAATGAGGGAAGAAAGAAAGAAAGAAAGAAAGAAAGGACTTCAGTAAATGTAATGAGGGAAGGGAAGAAAGAAAGAAAGAAAGAAAGGACTTCAGTAAATGTAATGAGGGAAGGGACAAATGAAAGAAAGAAAGGACTTCAGTGAATGTAATGAGGGAAGAAAGAAAGAAAGGACGGACTTCAGTAAATGTAATGAGGGAAGAAAGAAAGAAAGAAAGGACTTCAGTAAATGTAATGAGAGAAGAAAGAAAGAAAGAAAGGACTTCAGTAAATGTAATGAGGGAAGAAAGAAAGAAAGAAAGAAAGAAAGGACTTCAGTAAATGTAATGAGGGAAGGGAAGAAAGAAAGAAAGAAAGAAAGGACTTCAGTAAATGTAATGAGGGAAGGGAAGAAAGAAAGGACTTCAGTAAATGTAATGAGGGAAGAAAGAAAGAAAGGATTTTAGTAAATGTGTTATAGTGTGCCAGCAGTGTCACTCCCACCACCCACACTCTGTCCCCCCCCCCCCCCCCCCCCTCCCCCTTCTTATCTCCCTTCCGGCTCCATCCAAAGTCCAGTCTTTGAGGTCGCGCCGACACCGCGCCACCCTCCCTCCTTCCACCCTCCCTCACCCCCGCTCCCTAGTCGGCCCTCTTTGGTCAGCGACGCCGCGTCACCCGCCCCAGCTGTAGAAACGCGTGCGGTTATGTGACGTCTGCCACAATCCCCGTGTTCGAAACAGACGAGCACGGCATGTCGAAACATCCCGTGTGGCGGCCTGTCTTTCAAGTCGTTCCCCATCTCCCCTTCCACGAACGCAACTGACGTAGATGGCGGGACTTCGGAATATAAGCTGGGGAGAATTTATGCTAATGTGAACTTTGATCATGCCGGCTAACATGCCGAGAGTTGTATTGTCCTGTCTCCCCAATCTCTTTGTGACGTAAACGGGTGAACTTGTCATCATGTGGTGTGGTGTGTCCATCGAGATCGATGATGACCATCGTTGTCATCCAGCTGGGGGATGGGGGGAGGGTGGTGGTGGGGTGGGGGGGAGGATGCTCATGAATCTATCTGTGAATGCGCAGATGGCTGAATAGTCCAATCTGCGCACGAAATGTTCGCTGACAGTTGGGGCAGACAAAGACAGGCATACCATTGTCAGGGAGCTTGTTTGCCCGTGACTTTCTGGCCTGCCTCTTCTGAACAGCTGCAGCAGTCCTGTTGGCCTCGAACAACTTGGCACCTTTGTGCACAGCAGCGTGCCATTTGTCATGGTCCACTGCAGATTCCTCCCAGGAGTCAGGGTTGATATCAAACGCTTTCAGAGAGACTTTCAGAGTATCTCTGAAGCGCTTCTTCTGACCTCCGTATGATCTCTTCCCTTGTTGCAGCTCGCCATAGAAGAGCCTTTTGGGCAGCCGATGGTCTGGCATGCGCGCCACGTGTCCAGCCCAGCAAAGCTGGGACTTCATCAGGATGGTGAAGATGCTGGGAAGGGTGGCTTTTGCGAGCACCTCTGTGTCTGGGCTCCTGTCTTGCCACTCGATGTTCAGTAGCTTCCTGAGGCATGTTGTGTGGAAGTGGTTCAGCTTCTTGGCATGTCGTTGGTACACTGTCCAAGTTTCACAGGCATACAGTAGTGTGGGGAGCAGATCCAGCGTTGAGGGCACAATCATCAGCAAACAAAAAGTCTCTGATGATGTCTGTCATGACCTTCGTTTTTGCTTGAAGCCTTCTGAGGTTAAACAGCTTGCCATCTGTTTGGTACTTTAGGCCGATTCCAATATCGCCATCTCTGAAGGCATCAGTAAGCATTGCAGAGAACATGAGGCTGAACAGCGTTGGAGTCAGGACACAGCCTTGCTTGACACCATTTGTGACAGCAAAAGGAGCAGATGTTTCGCCATTGTCCTGGACTCGAGCCTGCATGCCTTCATGGAATTGGCTGACCAAGGAAATAAATTTCCGAGGGCATCCGTACTTGGCCATGACCTTCCACAGTCCCTCTCTACTCACGGTGTCGAAGGCCTTAGTGAGGTCGACATAGGTGGAGAACAGATCAGCATTTTGCTCCTGACATTTCTCTTGCAGCTGCCTTGCAGCAAACACCATGTCGGTGGTTCCGCGCTCTTTCCGGAATCCACATTGGCTCTCAGGCAAATGACCTTGGTCAAGGTGTGCTGTGAGGCGGTTTAGTAGGATCCTGGCAAGTATCTTGCCTGCGATGGAGAGCAAGGAAATGCCCCGATGGTTATCACAGGCTTGCCGGTTCCCCTTTCGCTTGTACAAGTGAATGATAGATGCATCTTTGAAATCCTGGGGGATCGTCTCTTCTTTCCACATGAGTGAGTACAGCTGATGGAGCTTCTCAGTCAGCACAGTGCCTCCATCCTTGTAGACCTCTGCTGGTATGGAGTCTGAGCCAGGTGCTTTGCCACTGGATAGCAGACGGATTGCTTTCTGGGTCTCAAGAGGTGTTGGCGGATCATCCAGTGCTTCATAGATGGGGACTTGTGGGAGACGGTCTATGGCTTCATCATTTATGAAGGAAGGGCGATTTAAGACACTGTTGAAGTGCTCAGCCCAGTGTTCGAGAATTTTCTCCTTCTCGGTGATCAAGGTATTCCCATCTGCACTGAGGAGGGGGGATGATCCTGAGGATGTGGGGCCGTAGACTTCTTTTAAGGCATCATAGAACCTCTTCATATCGTGCCTGTCAGCATATCCCTGGATCTCATCAGCTTTGTCACTCAGCCACTTATCCTGCATCTGGCGTAACTTTTGCTGAACAGTCCTGCGGATGGCATTGTACGCATCCTTTTTTGATGTGGACTTTGGGTTGCTCAGGTAGGCTTGATGCAGACGGCGTTTCTCATCCAGATGCTGCTTGATTTCATCACAGTTTTCATCAAACCAGTCTTTGTGCTTTCTGGTCATAGGTCCCAGGGTCTCTGAAGCTGTACTATAGATCAGCTCACGCAGGGTCCTCCAGTCAGACTCCACATTCTGGTTGTCCAGAGAGGTGGATTCCAGACGATCTTCCAGCAGCTCCACAAAGGACTGTTTGATGGTGATGTTTTTCAGCTTAGCGATGTTAAGCCGTTTTGGAGCCTTCTGGCCTTGGGGGCGTCTCTTGGGCTGGATTCGAATATTCAGCTTCGAGACTACAAGGCGATGATCTGTCCAACACTCGGTGCCGCACATGGTCTTTGTTACACGTACATTTTGCCTATCCCTTTTCCTGACGATGACATAATCGATGAGATGCCAATGCTTTGAGCGAGGGTGCATCCATGACGTCCTGTTACGGGTAGGGAGGCAGAAAAATGTGTTGGTTATCAGCAGTTCGTGCTCTGCACAGGTCTGAAGCAAAAGCAATCCATTTGGGTTGCAGTGGCCCACACCATGCTTTCCAATCACTCCATCCCAGGAGATGTAGTCAGAGCCAACTCTAGCATTGAAGTCCCCAAGAATGATGAGCTTATCTGCTTTAGGGATAGCAGCAATGACAGAGTGAAGGTCCTCGTAGAACTTCGCCTTCACTTCATCCGGGTTGGTCATGGTTGGGGCGTAGGCACTGACAATGGTGAGGTGCTTCTAGCCAGATGCCAGTGGGAGTTTCATGGTCATAAGCCTATCATTGACTCCCTTTGGGATTCCAGCTAGCTTGCTGACAAGTGCTGTTTTTACTGCAAAACCAACGCCAGCCTCACGTCCCTCTTCACTTCCTCGTCCACTCCAGAAGAAGGTGTAACCAGATCCCTGTTCACAGAGCTCGCCTTCGCCTGCAAGCCGAGTCTCACTCAAGGCTGCGATGTCAATATTGTATCTGGCGAGTTCGGATGCAACTAGTGCCGTTCTCCTTTGGGGTCTGTCCGCGTTATCTCTGTCCAGGAGAGTCCTTATGTTCCAAGCACCAATGGTGAGAGGAACGATCCTTGTTTTTTTCTTTTCTTTCTTGTTTCGACCGCTGATGTAGGGTCCCCGCCAGCCGCGGTATGCTGGCCAGGGTGATATGGAGCAGGCAATTTTTAGGGCACCTTTTCTAGCCCCTTCCTCATGCCAGGGAGGTGAGCAGTGCATTCCTGAAGAGGGCTGTTCAGACGCTCACACAGCTGCCGAGCTCCATCGCTGCTCCTGTCGATGAAGAACGACCCTATGGCCTGAGCCGCCTGCGTGCAGGTCTGCGGCTGCGACTGCCAGTGTACCCACACCTGTCGTTTCGTCGCTCACCTGTTGCCACAGGACTTGGGGGTGATGAAATGATGAAGGATGAAAGGTCATTTTGGATGACTGATGACTTGCGCGATGAGTTTGTTTAAAGTGAAGAGGAGTTGCGCAACGTCGACCTCACTCTCTCGTCCGGGTCCACCAATTTCCAGTGGCAAGACTAAGTCGAGACGACTGGAGGATGAGCACGGATGCAGTGGATGACCAAGATATCCTTTCGGTGTCTCATCTTGCTCTCTGCACTCCACAGTGCGTTGCTATAACCGCCTTCCTCTCCGTTGAACCGATAGGTTTCTTCCGCAGATTCTGCCGGATCCAGACTTCGCATGCATGGGTAGACACACCCCGGGGGCCAACTGCGTGTGGCATGCACACATGCACCGTGCTGTGTACATGCCTGTAGACACGCAATTAAGAACCGAATGAGGCATCAATATTCCATATTCGTTGATTCTTATCAAAATTTATTCAAAAGTAATAAATAAGCAAATAAATAAATAAATGAATAAATAAATAAACAAATAAACAATGTGTCGTTTTCTCACACGACCCGGCCTAAGAATGCGAAGCGAGATGTCAAGGGAGTTAACCGTCCCATACAGAGTGATTCATTTCGTCAGCTGTAGTTTCTTCCCTTCCTACTTTCGAACCCTGTGTGGCAGTTTTCGTCAGTCTTGAAACGTCTTTCCACTGTCGCTGATGGTAGACCAGAAAATAAAACAAAACGAAAAATTCAGGGCGGGTGAGGGGAGTGGACAGTGGTAAGGATGCACGATGTAAACCCGCACGTGTAATTGTGTGTGTGTGCGTGTGCGTGTGTGTGCGTGTGCGTGTACGTGTGTGCGTGTGCGCGCGCGTGCATGCGTGTGCGGGTGTGTGTGTGTGAGGAGAGTGAGTTTTCAGAATCAGAAGCACAAAAGTAATGGAATATAAAGTAAAATAACGAGCGCGCACACACACACACACACACACACACACACACACACACACTACACATAACTAACACACACACAAGCATGTGTATAGACAAGTGGGTTGAATTGTAGCGAATCAGATCATTCTGTTGAATTGGACGAATTGGGATTAAGCAGTGAATCTGTCAGTCATTCACATAGCGTCATTAGGACAAGCAAAGATTGGTTATTTCAGTTCAGCTAGTTGGGGGAGTGAGTGTTGTAGCTTGCATAGTATGTTGTGGGAAGGGATAAAACCAGTCAGCAATGCCAGTTCTTAGCTGTCTCCCAGAAGAACTGACTGACACAGGGTGACTGACTGATCAGTGATGTGAGGAGCAAGGAAATCCCTGTTGGGCTGTGAGTACATGACTTGTAATGGTTTTATGCTATGTTGATAACTTAGTTGTGTTGGGAAACTATGTTTTATGTCAGTGGACAGCCAGTTAAGTTGATAAGTTGATCTTGTGGCTTGTGGAAGGAAAAGGGGTTAATGTGTGAAAGCTACCCACTGAGAGAAGTACTGGCCTAAATCTTTTGAGTCCCCCCCACCCCCCACCCCTTCTATTTGGTTACAGATATCTTGTTCTGTATTTTTGAAGTACTTGTTTTGTATAGTAGGTGGCGTTGGTTCAGTGTGAACTGAACAGATCTATAGGCTAACACATTGTCAGTGTGGGTTGAGGGTTTTTCATGTGTGTGTGCGTGCACATGGGGTAACAGCAAGTGTGGTGAAACACTTTTGATTTGTTGGTAGTTGTGGTAACATGTGGAGTTGTGCTATGTGTCAGTGGTTTACTTTGTTCAGACAAAGTGGGAAGGAACATAGTAATGTGATTAACGAGTTGATTAACAATGAGAGCACTGAGTGTCAGAGCTGTGTTGTTGCACATTGCTGTTTACCAGAGATATGTTGGAAGTAATGATTTCCATACATGTACTTGTGTCAGTTGGACACTTTGTGAAGGCAAAGAGATTTTGTTTGGAAATGGTAACACACCGTTCAATTGAATGATGGGTAACATGAGTTGAACACAGGGTTGTATTGGTCAGTGATATGTTTTGTGCACAGTATGCACACATAGATCTGTGTGTGAGAAGAGTGCATACTGGTGGACATGTGATGAAAGGTGCTGAGAGGGTATAGGCCTTTCATGTCAGTGATGTCAGGATATTTTGAGATTTTACCTGACCTGGGTTTTGGTTGTGTGTTTGTGTTCCAGGTGTGCTGCTTTAGGTGCTGCTTTAGGTGTAGGATGATCTTTTTACTGTGTGCTGCTTGTAGGAAGTACTTGAAGTAGGCAGTGTGTGCTGCCTTAGTGTGTGTTGCTTTTGCTAGGTAGGATGAACTGCTTAGTGTGTGTGCTGTATTGTAAAGTAAACACTCTATAAAAACCACTCCATGTGGCCCTGCTATTGATGTGAGGAGAGAGTGAGTGAGTGCATCATTAGTTGATCCCATATCCCCCCTACATAACTCCCCTCTCTCTTAGAACCGAACACCTTTTTTACAAATGTAATGAGGGAAGAAAGATAGAAAGGACTTCAGTAAATGTAATGAGGGAAGGGAAGAAAGAAAGAAAAGACTTTAGTAAATGTAATGAGGGAAGGGAAAAAAGAAAGAAAGAAAGAAAGAAAGGACTTCAGTAAATGTAATGAGGGAAGAAAGAAAGAAAGGACTTCAGTGAATGTAATGAGGGAAGGTAAGAAAGAAAGAAAGGACTTCAGTACATGTAATGAGGGAAGAAAGAAAGGACTTCAGTAAATGTAATGAGGGAAGGGAAGAAAGAAAGAAAGAAAGAAAGAAAGAAAGGACTTCAGTAAATGTAATGAGGGAAGAAAGAAAGAAAGAAAGGACTTCAGTAAATGTAATGAGGGAAGAAAGAAAGAAAGGACTTCAGTAAATGTAATGAGGGAAGGGAAGAAAGAAAGAAAGAAAGAAAGAAAGAAAGGACTTCAGTAAATGTAATGAGGGAAGAAAGAAAGAAAGAAAGGACTTCAGTAAATGTAATGAGGGAAGGGAAGAAAGAAAGAAAGAAAGAAAGGACTTCAGTAAATGTAATGAAGGAATGGACGAAAGAAAGAAAGGACTTCAGTAAATGTAATGAGGGAAGACAGATAGAAAGAAAGAAAGAAAGGAATTCAGTAAATGTAATGAGGGAAGGGAAGAAAGAAAGAAAGGACTTCAGTAAATGTAATGAGGGAAGGGAAGAAAGAAAGAAAGAAAGGACTTCAGTGAATGTAATGAGGGAAGGGAAGAAAGAAAGAAAGAAAGGACTTCAGTAAATGTAATGAGGGAAGGGAAGAAAGAAAGAAAGAAAGGACTTCAGTGAATGTAATGAGGGAAGAAAGAAAGAAAGGACTTCAGTGAATGTAATGAGGGAAGAAAGAAAGAAAGAAAGAAAGGACTTCAGTAAATGTAATGAGGGAAGAAAGAAAGAAAGAAAGAAAGGACTTCAGTAAATGTAATGAGGGAAGAAAGAAAGAAAGAAAGAAGTATATGTCATGAGTTCCAGTTGAGAGAATATTGTGTTTTTTATACCATTATAACCAACCAATCAACGCTTCATCCACGTGGCAGATCAGACTGCATCAACGCTGTGATTTACATACCATTATAACCAACCAATCATCGCTTCATCCACGTGGCAGATCAGACTGCATCAACGCTGTGATTTACATACCATTATAACCAACCAATCAACGCTTCATCCACGTGGCAGATCAGACTGCATCAACGCTGTGATTTACATACCATTATAACTAACCAATCAACGCTTCATGGCAGGTGGTGGCAGAATGGTTAAGACGCTCAGCTGCCAATACAGAGAGTCCGTGAGGGTGTGGGTTCGAATCCCGCTCTCGCCCTTTCTCCTAAGTTTGACTGGAAAATCAAACTGAGCGTCTAGTCTTTCGGATGAGACGACAAACCGAGGTCCCGTGTGCAGCACGCACTTGGCGCACTGAAAAAGAACCCATGGCAACGAGAGTGTTGTCCTCTGGCGAAATTACGTAAAATGAAATCCACTTTCATAGGTACACAAATATGTAAGCATGCACTCAAGGCCTGACTAAGCGCGTTGGGTTATGCTGCTGGTCAGGCATCTGCTTGGCAGATGTGGTGTAGCGTATATGGATTTGTCCGAACGCAGTGACGCCTCCTTGAGCTACTGAAACTGAAACTGAAGCTTCATCCACGTGGCAGATCAGACTGCATCAACGCTGTGTTTTTCATACCATTATAATCAACCAATCAACGCTTCATCCACGTGACCCAGCGATCCCCCGGAGAAGTCAGGACCCGGTGTGCTCCGAGATGTGGCCGCCTGGACATGTTCTTCTTGCAGAGAGTCTGTCCCTCCGTGGTGCAGAGAGTCTGTCCCAGGGTGTGCCCCTACCTCCAGGCACGGCAGCGGCCTGTGAGTCTGGCAGCACGCTCCCCCCCAGGCGCTGTAGCATCGGCAGTGGTAGTCCCGGAAACGGGAGTCACTTGGAGCGCACAGGCCCGACAGTCGTTTGGATTCCGTCTCGCCGAGGAGCGTATCATGAGAATTATGGACACACCTGTCATTTTGAGCAAGTATGGACACACCTGTCATTTTGAGCAAGTATGGACACAACTGTCAATTCAGCAAAGCTAATAATCATAGACACACCTGTAAATGCAGCACATCTAGTGAAGTAAGAGCATCGTGAGAATTATGGACACACCTGTCATTCTGAGCAAAGGGATAATTATGGACACAACTGTAATTACAGCCGAACTGGAAAAGGTTATTAAGCAAATTACATGGTGAGAATTGTGGACACATCTGTAATTTCGGCAAAGTTGATGAAGGAAAAATAAAGTGTACAGTGAGAATTATGGACACACCTGTAATTTCAGCAAAGTCGATGATTATGGACACACCTGTAATTCCAGTAAGGTCGATGAAGGATAAGTAACAATAAATAATAATATTGTACATTTATATAGTGCCCTTTCTCTCTGAGAGCTCAGGGCGCTTTACATAAAAGAAAAAAATTACAAGTTACATAAAAAATTCATGGCCATTCTTTCTCTAACCCCCCCCCCCCCTCCCCCCCCCCCCCACACACACACCCCTCACACTCTCTCCCTCCCACTCTACATAATCTAAAGTGAGCTGACATGGGTGGTGTTGGAGAACAAGGAAGCTGAGAGTGCTTATAGATAGGTTTTTAAAAGATGAGTTTTTAGTGATGAGCGAAAAGCAGAAATAGAATCAGATGCACGGATATGATGAGGAAGATTGTTTCAGATGTGAGGAGCAACAAATAAGAAAGAACGTTCACCACAGGTTCTTGTATTGACACGAGGAAGTTTCAAAAGGTAACAGTCAGAGGAAGAGCGGAGATTCCTGGAGGGAGTGTAAACACTGATAAGGTCAGAAAGATATGTAGGTCCTGAGGAGTGCAAAGCAAAATAGCAGAGACACGCAACTTTGTATTTAATTCTCGCTTCAATGGGGAGCCAATGTAGAGTGCGGAGGTGAGGAGAAATGTCATCAGTACGTGGTACTTTGAGAGTCAGACAGGCAGCATTGTTTTGAAGTTTTTGAATTCGCTGAAGAATATTATAGAAGAGAATTACAGTAGTCAATTCGTGACAGCACAAAAGCAGAAATAAGAGTTTTGGTAGTTTCAACAGAAAGGTACTGACGGATACAGTTGATGCGACGAAGTTCACAACTGACCATGTATATCAGATTTACTACCTGAGCATGCATGCTGAGGTTTGAGTCAAGAATGACTCCAAGGTTCCTTGCTGATTTAGAAAACTGAACTGTGCATCACCAACCACAATAGAGCCAGAAAAAGAAGTAGATGTCGACATTCTTGCAGAAGAAATAATCACAGCTTCAGTTCTGTCATCATTCAACTTTAGTTTGCTGAATGTCATCCAGGATTTAACATCGAGAATACAATCCTGCATTGACAGAATCAGACTGTGTACTTGGTTTTGTTCTGCAGATTTTTGTAGCTGAGTATCATCAGCAAAAGAGTAGTGAAGAACAGAATGGCCAGAACAGAACGAACAGAACGGGGCCCAGGACAGAGCCTTGTGGCACACCATAGGAGATCAGAGTTGGATCAGACTTAAAGTTACAAACAGAGACAATCTGGAAGCGGTTGGATTGGTATGAAGAAAACCAACTTAGAACTGTTGAGTGAATCCAAAAAACGTTCAAGTCTGGAAAGGAGTGTACTGTGGTCTATTGTGTCAAACGCAGCCGACAGATCGAGCAAAGTTAACACAGATAGTTTACCTGCATCAACAGACAGTAACAGGTCATTAACTACTTTCAACTTTAAGTCTGATCCAACTCTGATCTCCTATGGTGTGCCACAAGGCTCTGTCCTGGGCCCCGTTCTGTTCGTTCTGACTAAGCGCGCTGGGTTACGCTGCTGGTCAGGCATCTGCTTGGCAGATGTGGTGTAGCGTATATGGATTTGTCCGAACGCAGTGACGCCTCCTTGAGCCACTGAAACTAAAACAAAGCAGTTTCAGTCTATGGGCAGATCTACATGCTGACTGAAAAGAAGAGAACAGGTTGTTCAATGCTAAATGGTCTGAAAGTTGGGAGAGAACTTTTTTTTTTCAATAATTTTGGACACAAAATCAAGGTTGGATACATGGCGAAAACGTTTGTGGTAATTGTGATCCAGAGTGGCTTTCTTTAGCAGGGGCTTAACAAGTGCATTTTTGTATACACCAGGGAAGACATCAGAAATTAAAGAATCATTTATAATTTTTGTAAGTGCAGGCAAAACAACATCCAAACACTCATACAGTAGTGGTGTGGGAAGGGGGTCCAGGTCACATGTTTTTGGAGCAGACTTTTTCAACACACGAAGTACATCTGTCTCTGAAACAGGTGTGAAAGCAACAAAAGGAACACCTTGAAATTCTTTTCCCAAGGGATGTGACACAACTGACTGTGAATTCAGTTCTTTCCTGAGGATAACAATTTTTTGGCAGAAAAAAATCTAAAAAGACACTGGGCAGTAATGAAAATGGATAGATAGAAGGAAGCAAAGAATATTTTGTTCTACCACAAAGCTTATAGATTTTGTAATGCAATATAGTTCTTTGCTTGATTTAGCTTCGGAGATCTTGGTGTTGAAAATCAGTCTTCGCTTTGTGCACAAGAAAGGTAACAAAGTTCTTGGCTTTCTGGTAGATTTGTTTGTAGACAGTTAAACCAGATACCTTCCACTGTGCTTCCGCATGTCGCCTCTCTCTCTTCACTGCTAGCAGTTCCTCACCAAGAAGCCCAAACCATGGACACGACACTTTCCTGGACGACACCCTGCAACGGGATGCAGGGGAGTGCTTGTCCAGTGCTGTCTGAAGGGCAGCGTTGTACTGGGCAGCGTTGTACTGGTCAGCTGAACAGTCCAAAAAGCACTCAAGTCCTGCTTTCAGGTCGTGACGAAAAGCTGCCCTGTCTATAGCACGAATGTTGTGCACGCTGCGATACACTGTCACACAGGAGGGGATGTCGAGGACCCTAACTACACACAAAACGTCAGACTCTAAGTCATGATTCACATCAGATGATCGATGAACTCCATCACTGGGCCTCTCAATCACCAAATCAAGAGTATGATCATGCTTGTGGGTAGATCCACGCACAGTCTGAGAAAGGTTGTACATATTTAGAAGTTCCAAGAATTTTACAGCACTACCATCAGTGGAACTGTCAACATGAAAGTTAAAATCCCCTTGAAGACACAGATTTCCATGAAGACAGTTACAGTAGTCCAAACGATTAGGAAACTGTTCAAAGAACATGGTCTCTGTTAACTTATTAACAGAGTGGGCCAGGGGCGATACATACACATGAAGTGCAGCACGCTATGCTGGGAAGTGAGGGACACTTGAAGCAATTCAAAGGATGAGTGGGTAAAGGAAAATGTGGAGGTGAAGGTAAGGTGCGGAGTGAGAGAGTCTCTGTAAATGACTGCAATACCGCCGCCACGACCAGAGGCACGAGGGAGTGACTTGATGGCATAACCACTGGGGGCAAGATCAGCACATACTGCTTCGTCTCCACGGGGCTTGAGCCACGTCTCCACAATAAACAGTAGATCAATGTTGTTGTCAACAATGAAAGAAGAAATAGCGGTTCTTTTCTCTCTGCAGTGGGGACCAACAGACTGTGCATTGAAAGATGCAATTTAAGACCGGAGAGCTTACGATTGTTGGACGAGTGGGGGTGGAGGGGAATGGAGATCAGGTTGTTGAAGTTCACAGAGGGAAGAAGTTTGATCAGCGATCGGCCATCAACCGGACAGGGGGAGCGGAGGACTCGATGTCTTGTAGGCACAAGCAATGGGATGGGCTTACTGTGTTGAAATCTCCGGCGCCCACCTCCACACGGCCGTCACTTTCTCTTCTTCGATGAGCATGAAGCCCACTGATCTGACTGCAGATCTGAGCATGGATCAGTCTGTGAATACCAAAATGACAAAGTTTGTCACACACGGACAGTTAGGTTAGACTGCGTATACTGAAGTGACAGTAATTCAGTTCTACTGTAAAAGACTTGAGTGGTCGGCAACGGCACTGGACAACTCTGCTCTGCAGTTTCTTCCGCACGTTCAGGTTGCTTGTTCAATGGCCGACAGCCGAGCAGCTCAGCGTAATGGATGAAGAAGAAGAAGAAAGTGAGGTTGACAAATCGAACCATAAGTCCCTTGTCCGTGGTCAAAAAGTGACAGAAAATACACCAAAATGACCAGCGTTCCATCAGTAGAAAGACTGTCACACTCACAATCACGAAAAGACTTTAACGCACATGCAGACATACATTCAACACCAGAGCTATTCCCTCAAGCACATAAGGTGAGAATTATGGACACACCTGTAATTTCAGCAAGGTCGATGAAGGATAAGTAAAGTGTCTGACTGACAATTTTTTGGATGGACAGTGTGTTGTCAAGGACAACACCGAGGTAGGTTCCTGACTGACGTGGGAAGAGGGATGGATGTACTGCCATGTTTGATTGTGTCAATTGTGATGGAAGACAGTTTTTGTTTAGCTCCTATGATCATTGCTTCAGTTTTGTTCGCGTTCAATTGTAACTTATTTAGAGTCATCCAGTTTTGAATGTCCAGGAAGCATTCAGATGTTTCTTGCAAGAGCGACGATTTTTCAGAGGTATCACTCTTCTGGAGTTGAGTGTCATCAGCATAAGAATGATGACTGACATTATGGCGGTTGATAATTTCAGCGAGAGGAGCAGTGTACAGTGTGAAGAGCACTGGGCCTAAAACAGATCCCTGTGGGACTCCATGTTCGATTATAACGGGTTCAGATTGGAAATGATCAACAATGACAGACTGGAATCGATCAGTGAGGTCAGAATTGAACCAGTTTAGAACAGTGCTTTTGATACCAAATGTAAAATGAAGACGGGAAAGAAGGATTGAATGGTCTATCGTGTCAAAGGCGGCTGACAAGTCGAGAAGAGTGAGAAGGGAATTTTTTTTTCCCGAGTCGGACGCTAGCAGCAGATTATTCAGGATGTGGACGAGAGTGGTTTTGGTGCTGTGGTCAGAGCGATAGGCAGACTGAAATGGGTGGATGAGATTGTTGAAACAAAGGTGGTTGTTGAGCTGCTTCAGGACAGCTTTTTCAAGGAGTTTGGACATGAATGGAAGACTAGAAACTGGTCGATAGTTTTTTCAAAATGTTTCCGTCAAGGTTGGGTTTCTTCAGAAGAGGCCGGACGATTGCAGTTTTGAAAGTGGATGGAAACGTTCCAGTGAGAAGGGATGAGTTGACAATATTGGTGATTGTGGGGAGAAGCTGTGAGACACATTGGGAAAAGAGCGAGGCTGGTATAGGATCGAGCTCACAGGATTTTACTGTCATTTCTTTCAGAATTTCATGGACTTCTGTTTCAGTCAATGGATTAAAGGAATGGAGAGGAGTGCCGCTGAACTGAGGATCAGGATGAGCAGGTTGGAAAGACATTTGGTCTAAGATGGTATGAATATTTTGGACTTTGTCGAAAAAGAAAGAGGAGAAGACATTGGGGAGTTCAGATAAAGTGTTGGCAGAAGGAAGAGGAGTATTGTTTGCAGTTCCAAGAAGATTTGACATGACAGAGTAAAGAGATTTGGTGGATGTGGCATCGAGAACTTGAGAAGAAAAGAAGTTTGTCTTTGCTGATGAGATCATATGTTTGACTTTATTTATTTGTTTTCGGAATGTTTGATTGTGGTCTTGCAGTTTTGTTGATCGCCATCGTCTTTCCAGTTGGCGACGTTTGCGTTTTGCAAGTCGAATGTCTTGTGTGTACCATGGGGCGGAGGGTCTGTCAGGGAGCATGCAGGTAGTGGGGGATGCATGTTCATCCAGCAGTTGAGAGAGGACAGTGTTGTAATGTGTAGAGACGTCGGTACGGGAAGAAATTTTGGAAAGGCGTTCAGCAGCTTGAGAAGAAAAAGTGTTAATGTTGATGGATTTCTGGTTGCGACGAGTAACAGATTTTTTGGTTCTGGTAGGTTCTGAAATATTAAGCAAGAATATAACAGCAAAATGGTCGGAAGAAAGTTTGTCAGTTACAGTCACTGACGCAATCATGGCATCAGAATCACGTGTGATGAGCCAGTCCAACGTATGGACAGATCTGTGTGTTGGTTCTGTAACGAACTGAGAGAGAGAGAGAAACTGAGTAGACAGAGACAGACATAGGCGTTTGACATCAGTGGAAGTTTGTTTGTCGAAATGAAAATTGAAATCTCCGAGGATAATAAGTTTGCCAGAACGAAGGTTGTAGTAATCAAGTAGTGTTCGAAACTCATCGTGAAACAGAGAAGACGTTAGGTTGTTTTTACGACTAGGAGGAGGACGATAGAGACAACAGAAGATGATTGAGTGACCGGGAACACTGATTGTGACTTCTAGCATTTCGAAGGTATCGTTTGGAAAGGTGTGGTTATGGGAGAAGGAAAGGGAAGACTCCAAGATGTTTCCATAGACGATGGCGATGCCACCTCCATGAGACAGTCAAGGAAGTGACATAGTTTTGTATCCATGGGGGGTCAGTTGTTTAAGTTTCGATTCGTGACCTTGTAACTTTAACCAGGTTTCGGTAAGAAATACAATATCAAAGTTTTTTTCAAAAATATAATCAGAAATATAGTCAGTCTTTTCATCAGGGCAGACAGATTGAGCATTGAACAGACAGGTATGAAAGAGATCAGAGGTAAGGAGAGAGGAATCTAATGGTGAAGCAGGTGAGTCAGGCAGACAGACAGTGGAAGAAGAAGATGGTGACTGAGCAGTGGAGGACAATGGGAAGGAAGAAAAAGGTCCGGGAGTTGAGACAGGTGTGGCAGGAGTAGGAAGCGGAGCAGAGGCTATCACGGGGGATACATTACAGTTTGGAATATTGTCATCAGAGGGGGCAATGTCACGGTAAGTAAAAATGTCAGCATGAACACGTGTGTTGTGGAAGTAGCACAAACAGCACCGCATGAAGTGGATGTGTCAACACATGCAGGTAACACATCAGGGGTACTGTCAGTAGTGCTGACCTCACACACAGCGGGAACAACGTCAGAGGATATACCAGACAGGTCAGCAGATGTAACGTTGTCAGTGACAGTGACAGCAACAGCAGGGCTGACATCGGAGCCAGGAGGACGGTCAGTGCAGGGGACATTGCCCCACAAACGGCGAAGTCTGCCCGCTCTGGTTCCTCTCTTCGTTATCGGTTCGCCGATGCCCAGGCTGATGATGCGCCGTGTCGTGTCATCGTGTAGTCTGTAGTGTTTATGCCATGGCATACTAAGCAAAGCACTGATGTCATTGATGTTTGCCATGGTGACAGTGGCAGTGCGAGAGCAGAGGTCGGACAGTATGAGGGGGCTGGGCACGTGAAAAATAAACAAGGGCACACCACAAGAGCCTATAACCAAGCACCCCCCAACACACACACTGATCATCCACTCCATCACCATCCCCTGTAACACCCATCCTTCCCACGCACCTTCCCACCCCACCCATCCACAGATGACACGACTTAAAGACGTAAATTTCACACACACACACACACACACACACTGCGTGCCCTGCACAGATCTGCAGACTGCAGTGTGCCATGACCTGTGTGAGTTCCTGACGAAGGGCCCCAGCACTGTGCTGATGTGTTTCTGCAGTCTGGGGCACTGCACGTGGGCGTGCCGGTAGTGGCTGGAACTGCCCCACAGCACCACACCTGACGCCCCCATCTTGGCCGTTATCCCCAGGGTGATCTGTAGGTGGTCCTGTGGGGGACAGGCGGACGTTATGGTGATGGACAGACAGACGTTATGGTGATGGACAACCTGACGTCATAATGATGGACAGTTATGGTGACAACATGACGTTATGGGGATGGACAACATGACGTTATGGTGATGGACAGTTATGGTGATGGACAACCTGACGTCATAGTGATGGACAGTTATGGTGACAACATGACGTTATGGGGATGGACAACATGACGTTATGGGGATGGACAATATGACGTTATGGGGATGGACAGTAATTGTGGTGGACAAACTGACATTATGGTGATGAACAAACTGACGTTATGGTAATGGACAACATGAAGTTATAGTGATGGCCAACATGACGTTATGGTGATGGACAACATGACGTTACGGTGATGGACACCATGACGTTATGGTGATAGGCAACATGATGTTATGGTGATGGACAGCATGGCATTATGGTGATAGGCAACATGATGTTATGGTGATGGACAGCATGGCATTATGGTGATAGGCAACATGATGTTATGGTGATGGACAGCATGGCATTATGGTGATAGGCAACATGATGTTATGGTGATGGACAGCATGGCATTATGGTGATAGGCAACATGATGTTATGGTGATGGACAGCATGGCGTTATGGGGATGGGCAACTGACGTTATGGGAATGGACAAACTGACATTACAGTGACGGACAACATGACTTATGGTGATGGACAACATGACGTTACGGTGATTGACAGCATGACGTGATGGTGACGGACAACATGACGTTATAGTGATGGACAGTTACGGGATGGACAACAGGACGTTATAGTAATGGGCAAACTGACGTTATGGTGACGGACAACATGATGTTATGGTGATGGACGAATGACTTTATGGTGATGGACAAATGACGTTATGGTGATGGACAGTTATGGTGGTGGAAAAATGATGCTGTGGTGATGGACAGCATGACGTTATAGTGATGGACAGTTACGGGGATGGACAACAGGACGTTATAGTGATGTGCAAACTGACGTTATGGTGATGGACAACATGATGTGATGGTGATTAACAGTTATAATGATGTACAACATGACGTTATAGCGATGGACGGCCTGACGTTATGGTGATGGACAGTTATGTTGATGGACAACATGACGTTTTGGTGATGAACAGCATGACGTTATGGTGATGGACAGTTATGGTGGTGGAAAAATGATGCTGTGGTGATGGACAGCATGACGTGATGGTGATGCACAACATGCCGTTATAGTGATGGACAGTTACGGGGATGGACAACAGGACGTCATAGTGATGTGCAAACTGACGTTATGATGATGGACAACATGATGTTATGGTGATGGACAACATGATGAAATGGTGATTAACAGTTATAATGATGTACAACATGACGTTATAGCGATAGACGGCCTGACGTTATGGTGATGGACAGTTATGTTGATGGACAACATGACGTTACGGTGATGGACAACATGACGTTATGATGATAGGCAACATGATGTTATGGTGATGGACAACATGGCGTTATGATGATAGGCAACATGATGTTATGGTGATGGGCAACATGACGTTATGGTGATGGGCAACTGACGTTATGGGGATGGACAAACTGACATTACAGTGACGGACAACTCGACTTCTGGTGATGAACAACATGACGTTACGGTGATGGACAAATGACGTTATCGTGATGGATATATGACGTTACAGTGATGGACAAGACGTTATGGTGATGAACAACATGACGTTACGGGGATAAACAACATGACGTTATGGTGACGGACAGCATGACGTGATGGTGATGGACAACATGCCGTTATAGTGATGGACAGTTACGGGGATGGACAACAGGACGTTATAGTAGTGGGCAAACTGACGTTATGGTGATGGACAACATGATGTTATGGTGATGGACAAATGACTTTATGGTGATGGACAAATGACGTTACAGTGATGGAGAATGAGACGTTATGGTGATGGAGAACATGACGTTATGATGATTGACAACATGACGTTATGGTGATGGAGAACATGACGTTATGGTGATGGACAACATGACGTTATGGTGATGGACAGTTATGGTGGTGGTAAAATGATGTGGGGATGGACAGCATGACGTGATGGTGATGGACAACATGCCGTTATAGTGATGGACAGTTACGGGGATGGACAACAGGACGTTATAGTAGTGGGCAAACTGACGTTATGGTGATGGACAACATGATGTTATGGTGATGGACAAATGACTTTATGGTGATGGACAAATGACGTTACAGTGATGGAGAATGAGACGTTATGGTGATGGAGAACATGACGTTATGATGATTGACAACATGACGTTATGGTGATGGAGAACATGACGTTATGGTGATGGACAACATGACGTTATGGTGATGGACAGTTATGGTGGTGGAAAAATGATGTGGGGATGGACAGCATGACGTGATGGTGATGCACAACATGACGTTATAGTGATGGACAGTTACGGGGATGGACAACAGGACGTTATAGTGATGGGCAAACTGACGTTGTGGTGATGGACAACATGATTTTATGGTGATGGACAACATGATGTGATGGTGATTAACAGTTATAATGATGTACAACATGACGTTATAGCGATAGACGGCCTGACGTTATGGTGATGGACAGTTATGTTGATGGACAACATGACGTTACGGTGATGGACAACATGACGTTAAGGTGATAGGCAACATGATGTTATGGTGATGGACAACATGGCGTTATGGGGATGGGCAACTGACGTTATGGGAATGGACAAACTGACATTACAGTGACGGACAACTCGACTTCTGGTGATGAACAACATGACGTTACGGTGATGGACAAATGACGTTATCGTGATGGATATATGACGTTACAGTGATGGACAAGATGTTATGGTGATGGACAACATGACGTTACGGTGATAGACAACATGACGTTATGGTGACGGACAGCATGACGTGATGGACAACATGACGTTATAGTGATGGACAGTTACAGGGATGGACAACAGGACGTTATAGTAGTGGGCAAACTGACGATATGGTGATGGACAACATGATTTATGGTGATGGACAACATGATGTTGCAGCTATAGCCCCCGTAATCAGCTAAACCCACCCCGACCCCCACGCCCAAACTATACCCCCTCCCACCCAGCCATAACTCCATACCTCAGTTATACCCCAGCTATACACCCCCCCCCCCAACTTCTCCCCCAACCCCTACCGTACCCCAACATATTAACAATACTTCTCCCCCAACCCTCTACTCTACCCCAACAATACTTGTCCCCTACCTCCAACCGTACCCCAACAATACTTGTCCCCCAACCCTCTACTGTACCCCAACAATACTTGTCCCCAACCCCCTACCGTACCCCATTATTACTTCTCCCCCACCCCCTACCGTACCCCAACAATACTTATCCCCCACCCCCTACCGTACCCCAACATTACTTCTCCACCACCCCCTACCGTACCCCAACATTACTTCTCCACCACCCCCTACCGTACTTGTCCCCCACCCCCTACCGTACCCCAACAATACTTGTCCCCAACCCCCTACCGTACCCCAACCTTACTTATCCCCCACCCCCTACCGTACCCCAACATTACTTCTCCACCACCCCCTACCGTACCCCAACATTACTTCTCCACCACCCCCTACCGTACTTGTCCCCCACCCCCTACCGTACCCCAACAATACTTGTCCCCAACCCCCTACCGTACCCCAACCTTACTTATCCCCCACCCCCTACCGTAGCCCAACAATACTTATCCCCCACCCCCTACCGTACCCCAACATTACTTCTCCCCCACCCCCTACCGTACCCCAACATTACTTATCCCCCACCCCCTGCCGTACTTGTTCCCCACCCCCTACCGTACCCCAACAATACTTATCCCCCACCCCCTACCGTACCCCAACAATACTTATCCCCCACCCCCTACCGTACCCCAACATTACTTCTCCACCACCCCCTACCGTACCCCAACATTACTTCTCCACCACCCCCTATCGTACTTGTCCCCCAGCCCCTACCGTACCCCAACAATACTTGTCCCCAACCCCCTACCGTACCCCAACCTTACTTATCCCCCACCCCCTACCGTAGCCCAACAATACTTATCCCCCACTCCCTACCGTACCCCAACATTACTTCTCCCCCACCCCCTACCGTACCCCAACATTACTTATCCCCCACCCCCTGCCGTACTTGTTCCCCACCCCCTACCGTACCCCAACAATACTTATCCCCCACCCCCTACCGTACCCCAACATTACTTCTCCCCCACCCCCTACCGTACCCCAACAATACTTGTCCCCAAACCCCTACCGTACCCCAACAATACTTATCCCCCACCCCTCTACCGTACCCCAACAATACTTATCCCCAACACCCTTCCGTACCCCAGCAATATTATGTCCCCCCCCCCCCCCCATCGCCTCCCTACCTCCTGAAAGAAGATGTCATCCCCCTGCTGGAGGTTGCTGAAGGGGTAGATGGGGGTGTTGGGGGGGCAGAAGGTGTGCTGCAGCCTGACGGCCTCCTGCAGCACGGAGGAGACCCTGCGTGTCTTGACTGCCGGGGAAAGGTTGGGGTCGGCGATGTTGATGCGGGGGTACAGGCCAGTGGACTGTCGCCACAGCCAGTCGATCCTGCATTGCGTTGCGTTGGATGTTATTCTGTTGCGTTGCGTTGTGTTGTGTTGGATGTTATTGTGTTGTTGTGTTGCGTTGCGTTGCGTTGGATGTTATTGTGTTGTTGTGTTGCGTTGCGCTGCGTTGCGTTGTGTTGGGTGTTATTGTGTTGTATTGCGTTGCGTTGTGTTGCGTTGCGTTGTGTTGGGTGTTATTGTGTTGTATTGCGTTGCGTTGTGTTGCGTTGGGTGTTATTGTGTTGTTGTGTTGCGTTGCGTTGGATGTTATTGTGTTGTTGTGTTGCGTTGCGTTGCGTTGCGTTGGATGTTATTGTGTTGCGTTGCGTTGTGTTGTGTTGCGTTGTGTTGGGTGTTATTGCGTTGCGTTGCGTTGCGTTGGATGTTATTGTGTTGTTGTGTTGCGTTGCGTTGCGTTGCGTTGGATGTTATTGTGTTGTTGTGTTGCGTTCTGTTGCGTTGCGTTGTGTTGGGTGTTATTGTGTTGTATTGCGTTGCGTTGTGTTGCGTTGCGTTGCGTTGGATGTTATTGTGTTGTTGTGTTGCGTTGCGTTGCGTTGCGTTGGATGTTATTGTGTTGTTGTGTTGCGTTGCGTTGCGTTGCGTTGGATGTTATTGTGTTGTTGCGTTGCGTTGCGTTGGATGTTATTGTGTTGTTGTGTTGCGTTGCGCTGTGTTGGATGTTGTTGCGTTGCGTTGTGTTGTACGTTGTTGCGTTGCGTTGCGTTGTGTTGTGTTGTATGTTGCTGCGTTGCGTTGCGTAGCGTTGGATGCTATTGTGTTGTGTTGCGTTGCGTTGCGTTGCGATGGATGTTATTGTGTTGTGTTGCGTTGCGTTGTGTTGGATATTGTTGCGTTGCGATGCGTTGCGTTGCAATGTACTTTACTGTGCTCAAGGCCTGACAAAGTGCGTTGGGTTACGCTGCTGATCAAACATATACTTTGCAGATGTGGTGTAGCGTATATGGATTTGTCCGAACGCAGTGACGCCTCCTTGAGTAACTGTACTGTACTGTACTGTGTTGCGTTGTGTTGTGTTGTGTTGTGTTGTATTGTATTGTATTGTATTGTGTTGTGTTACTCCTCCTCTCAGAAAGCCAGTGTGGCTTCCGTGTTGAATGTGGGACTGTGACATGGAATAAACACGTACTTGTTGTTCCGGAAGGTGTGTTGTTGTGTGATTGGACACAGAACAAACACGTACTTGTTGTTCTGGAAGGTGTGTTGTTGTGTGATTGGACACAGAACAAACACGTACTTGTTGTTCTGGAAGGGTGTATTGCCATTGCCGCCCCAGGTCCGCGGGTAACCGTAGTATCCCCAGTGACCGCCAGGCATCAGGATCTGACCGATGGCCAGCTTGGTGTTCATGACCCTCCTGCAAGTGTCAGGCCCTGCCTATGTCCATCATCATCCTTCAAGTGTCAGGCCCTGTCTATGTCCATCATCATCCTTCAAGTGATCAAGTGTCAGGCCCTATGTCCATCAAGTGTCAGGCCCTGTCTATGTCCATCATCATCCTTCAAGTGTCAGGCCCTGTCTATGTCCATCATCATCCTTCAAGTGTCAGGCCCTGTCTATGTCCATCAAGTGTCAGGCCCTGTGTCCATCAAGTGTCAGGCCCTGTCTATGTCCATCAAGTGTCAGGCCCTGTCTATGTCCATCATCATCCTTCAAGTGTCAGGCCCTGTCTATGTCCATCAAGTGTCAGGCCCTGTCTATGTCCATCATCATCCTTCAAGTGTCAGGCCCTGTCTATGTCCATCAAGTGTCAGGCCCTGTCTATGTCCATCATCATCCTTCAAGTGTCAGGCCCTGTCTATGTCCATCAAGTGTCAGGCCCTATGTCCATCAAGTGTCAGGCCATGTCTATGTCCATCAAGTGTCAGGCCCTGTCTATGTCCATCATCATCCTTCAAGTGTCAGGCCCTGTCTATGTCCATCAAGTGTCAGGCCCTGTCTATGTCCATCATCATCCTTCAAGTGTCAGGCCCTGTCTATGTCCATCAAGTGTCAGGCCCTATGTCCATCAAGTGTCAGGCCCTGTCTATGTCCATCAAGTGTCAGGCCCTGTCTATGTCCATCATCATCCATCAAGTGTCAGGCCCTGTCTATGTCCATTAAGTGTCAGGCCCTGTCTATGTCCATCATCATCCTTCAAGTGTCAGGCCCTGTCTATGTCCATCAAGTGTCAGGCCCTGTCTATGTCCATCATCATCCTTCAAGTGTCAGGCCCTGTCTATGTCCATCAAGTGTCAGACCCTGTCTATGTCCATCATCATCCTTCAAGTGTCAGGCCCTGCCTATGTCCATCAAGTGTCAGGCCCTGTCTATGTCCATCATCATCCTTCAAGTGTCAGGCCCTGTCTATGTCCATCAAGTGTCAGGCCCTGTCTATGTCCATCATCATCCTTCAAGTGTCAGGCCCTGTCTATGTCCATCATCATCCTTCAAGTGTCAGGCCCTGTCTATGTCCATCAAGTGTCAGGCCCTGTCTATGTCCATCATCATCCTTCAAGTGTCAGGCCCTGTCTATGTCCATCAAGTGTCAGGCCCTGTCTATGTCCATCATCATCCTTCAAGTGTCAGGCCCTGTCTATGTCCATCAAGTGTCAGGCCCTGTCTTTGTCCATCATCAAGAGTCAGTCCCTATGTTCATCACCAACCTTAAATAAATGAATGTATGTGTGTGTGTGTGCGTGTGTGTGTGTGTGTGTGTGTGTGTGTGTGTGTGTGTGTGTGTTCGTGAGCCTGTGTGCGTGTGTGTTCGTTAGCCTGTGTGCGTGTGTGTTCATGTGCCCGTTTGTGTGTGTGTGTGCTTTTGTGAGCCTTTGTGTGTCTCTGTGTGTGCGTGTGTGTGTGTGTGTGTGCGCGCGCGCGTGTGTGTTCGTGAGACTGTGTGCGTGTGTGTTCGTGGGTCTGTGGGCGTGGGCGTGTGTGTGTGTGTGTGTGTGTGTGTGTGTGTGTGTGTGTGTGTGTGTGTGTGCGAGTCCCTGTATCTCGAACTCTCCCTCTCTCAGCCCAACTCTCCCCCCCTCTCTCCACATGTCTCCCTCAGTCTCTCCCACACTCTACCCCCCTCTCCTCCCCTCCCTCTCTCTGCTCCACTTCCTCCTCTCTCTCCCTGTCTCTCTGGCCTCACTCTCCCCCCTCGACCATTCTCTCTCCCCACGTCTCTCCCCCACTCTCCCCCCGTTTCAATCTCTCTCTTTGCCCCACTCTCTCTCCCTCCCTCTCTCCCTCACATTCCCACTCTCTATCTCTCTCTCCCTCTCTCCCTCACATTTCCCCTCTTCCTCTCTCTCTGTCTCCATCCATGTCTCTCTCTCCCTCACTGTCTGCCCCTCTCTCTCTCCCTCACTGTCTGCCCCTCTCTCTCTCCCTCTCTCTGCCCCTCTCTCTCTCCCTCTCTCTGCCCCACTCTGTCCCTGTCTGTCCTCTTTATCCCTCCATCATCATTTCTCTCTTTCCCATGTTCCTCTCCACTCTCCCACCACCCCCACCACTCCACTTTCAGTCCCCCCACCCCCATCACCCACCTGGCCCCTTCATTCCCCCCCACACCCCCATCACCCACCTGGCCCCTTCATTCCCCCCCACACCCCCATCACCCACCTGGCCCCTTCATTCCCCCCACACCCCCATCACCCACCTGGCCCCTTCATTCCCCCCCCATCACCCACCTGGCCCCTTCATTCCCCCCCCCCATCACCCACCTGGCCCCTTCATTCCCCCCCACACCCCCATCACCCACCTGGCCCCTTCATTCCCCCCCACACCCCCATCACCCACCTGGCCCCTTCATTCCCCCCCCACCCCCATCACCCACCTGGCCCCTTCATTCCCCCCCCCCATCACCCACCTGGCCCCTTCATTCCCCCCCCCCCATCACCCACCCGGCCCCTTCATTCCCCCCCCCCCCCCCATTGACCCACCTGGCCCCTTCATTCCCCCCCCCATCACCCACCCGGCCCCTTCATTACACCCCCACACCCCCATCACACACCTGGCCCCTTCATTCCCCCCCACACCCCCATCACCCACCTGGCCCCTTCATTCCCCCCCACCCCCATCACCCACCTGGCCCCTCCATTACACCCCACACCCCCATCACCCACCTGGCCCCTTCATTCCCCCCCACACCCCCATCACCCACCTGGCCCCTTCATTCCCCCCCCACCCCCAATGACCCACCTGGCCCCTCCATTCCATCCCCCCCAGCCCCTCCCGCCAAAAGATCACCCCCTCCCCTCCTCCATTACCCACCTGGCCCCTTCATTCCACCCCCCAATGACCCACCTGGCCCCTCCATTCCATCTCCCCCCAGCCCCTCCCGCCAAAAGATCACCCCCTCCCCTCCTCCATTACCCACCTGGCCCCTTCATTCCATTCCCGTTCAGCCAGCTGTCTGGCCATCGTGTCGTTGTAGTCCGGGTGACGCTGTCGGACGGAGCGGATGGCGGCCCGCTGGTACTTCTTCAGCTTGCTGAAGTTGGTGGCGAAGATGGCTCGCCACGCCTCAAAGTCCAGGATGGCCAGACCCGTGAAGTTCTGGATGGTGACATGACTCAGGTCCGTCCATGTGTGGTTGAAAGTGGGGTCGGTGAAAAACTGAAGAAAGAAACAGATGGATGGATGGATGGATGGGTGGATGGATAGATGGATGCATAGGTGGGTGGGTAGGTGGATTCGAACGAACAAACGATTTTATTTAGTGTTGAATGAATTTGCTAGTTCTCATCAAATGAATATAAAACAAATTAATAAATAAATAAATTAATTAAAAAGAAGAAAGACGGGAAGATATAATGGAAAACAAGTAAAGAAAGAAAGGAGAGAGAGAGAGATAAAGGCTAAAGCCCCTTACTGAAGGGGGTAACATTAAAGAAGGACAAATATGATTTAAGAAATCACTATGAATCTACAACACAAACCAACCAAAAATAGCCAACACAGATGTTCAACAACATTCACGACGTAACATTTTGCAATCTCTTCAATGCTTCATATATATATATATATATATATATATATATATATATATATATATATATATATATATATATATATATAAATGGCCGAGTTACACAGAGTAGACTCATGTCTTGACGACATGTGCAAATTAAATCTAAAGTAGATTGATCTTTATAATACTTTGGTTGGATTAGTTTTTTGTCTAAGGTCACTCAAGGCAGGGCAACATAACACAAAATGTAGCCCGTCTTCCTTACCCTACCCAGATTACATAAACGACAAGTAAACACAGGTTCCCTTAAATTTCTGTATCTAAAACAATGAGTAGCTATATCAGAAACACCAAATCTAAATTTTGTCAATGCACGTTTTATGAATCTGCTCAATACCGAATCAGTGTATGGTTCAATTACATGCGACGTTTTGAAAAGTCTAAACCGTGCAAATCTATCACTGGTCTGCATATGGTCATGCCACTCTTGCCACCTGCAATCAATAATTCGTCATCGAAAGCACTTCAAAAAACCTGCAATATCTTCAACCCCCTGATTGTCCCACACAAATGCAAAACCGTAAGAATTCAAACACTAATACTCGTTGCCCGTGTCTTTTTGTCATTATCATCTGAAGAATATAACATAAGCTTTACATGGAAATCTGTTTTCATCCACTCTAGTCAATTTCAGCCAATATTTGATATATTTAACATATGAATTCAAATAAATTGGATATCTCCCCAGCTCACCATAAATAAGATCATTTGAAGTTCGACTGTCTACATTGAGAAACCATTTCATCGTAAATATATGGCCAATTGTTGAATAGCCTTTTTTAAATCCTGCTTGATATTCTCCAATTATTTTGTGTTATCCATTCTTGCAACATGTTATTAATGATGGAACTGTATAATTTGCTACTTATATCACATAAAGAAATGCCTCTGTAATTATTTACATTATTAATGTCACCTTTCTTGAATAATGGTAGGATTATAAATTCCGTCAAATTGCTTGAAAAAATTCCACTGTCAAACAAAAAATTAAACATTTTTACCAGAAAATTAACAGTCACTTCTGAATATTAAAAAAAAAAAAAAAAAAAAAATCACCAATCAGTCCATCTGGACAAGCAGATTTACCATTTTTCAATTTTCTAATAACAAGCAGTATTTCTTCTTGAGACATAGGTCTATCTTGTGTGAAGTTATCATTGTCATTATCTGCATACACGTCTGCAGCTATGTCCTCCTCCTCACCATCGTCGTTTTCAAAGACATTTTTAAAATGTTGGAACCACCCTTGGGTAGAAATGTCGCTTAAAAGTTGTACTTTCTTTTCTGGTATTTTGTGTACTGTGTCCCATTATTCCTTTTGACGTTTAACAATGTAAAAGTTCATTTGAGAGAGAGAGAGAGAGAGAGAGAGAGAGAGAGAGAGAGAGAGAGAGAGATTCAGTTTCAGTTTCTCCATATTGCGTGCAGTGTGTGTACCTGAGGCAACCCCCATGTTGTGTGCAGTGTGTACCTGAGGCAGCCCCCATGTTGTGTGCAGTGTGTACCTGAGGTACCCCCCATGTTGTGTGCAGAGTGTACCTGAGGTACCCCCCATGTTGTGTGCAGTGTGTACCTGAGCTACCCCCCATGTTGTGTGCAGTGTGTACCTGTGGCAGTCCCCATGTTGTGTGCAGTGTGTACCTGTGGCAGCCCCCCCCCCCCCCCCATGTTGTGTGCAGTGTGTACCTGTGGCAGCCCCCATGTTGTGTGCAGTGTGTACCTGTGGCAGCCCCCATGTTGTGTGCAGTGTGTACCTGTGGCAGCCCCCCCCCCCCCATGTTGCGTGCAGTGTGTACCTGAGGCAGCCCCCATGTTGTGTGCAGTGTGTACCTGAGGCAGCCCCCATGTTGTGTGCAGTGTGTACCTGAGGCAGCCCCCATGTTGTGTGTAGTGTGTACCTGAGGCAGCCCCCATGTTGTGTGCAGTGTGTACCTGTGGCAGCCCCCCCATGTTGCGTGCAGTGTGTACCTGTGGCAGCCCCCCCATGTTGCGTGCAGTGTGTACCTGAGGCAGCCCCCATGTTGTGTGCAGTGTGTACCTGAGGTACCCCCCATGTTGTGTGCAGTGTGTACCTGAGGTACCCCCCATGTTGTGTGCAGTGTGTACCTGTGGCAGCCCCCATGTTGTGTGCAGTGTGTACCTGTGGCAGCCCCCATGTTGTGTGCAGTGTGTACCTGTGGCAGTCCCCCCATGTTGCGTGCAGTGTGTACCTGTGGCAGCCCCTATGTTGCGTGCAGTGTGTACCTGAGGCAGCCCCCATGTTGTGTGCAGTGTGTACCTGAGGTACCCCCCATGTTGTGTGCAGTGTGTACCTGAGGTACCCCCCATGTTGTGTGCAGTGTGTACCTGAGGTACCCCCCATGTTGTGTGCAGTGTGTACCTGAGGCAGCCCCCATGTTGTGTGCAGTGTGTACCTGAGGCAGCCCCCATGTTGTGTGCAGTGTGTACCTGAGGTACCCCCCATGTTGTGTGCAGTGTGTACCTGAGGCAGCCCCCATGTTGTGTGCAGTGTGTACCTGTGGTACACCCAATGTTGTATGCAGTGTGTTCCTGAGGTAACCCCATGTTGTATGCAGTGTGTACCTGTGGTACACCCAATGTTGTGTGCAGTGTGCACCTGAGGCAGCCCTCATGTTGTATGCAGTGTGTACCTCAGGCAGCCCTCATGTTGTGTGCAGTGTGTACCTGAGGCAGCCCTCATGTTGTGTGCAGTGTGTACTTCAGGCAGCCCTCATGTTGTGTGCAGTGTGTACCTGAGGCAGCCCCCATGTTGTGTGCAGTGTGTACCTGAGGCAGCCCTCATGTTGTATGCAGTGTGTACCTGAGGCAGCCCTCATGTTGTATGCAGTGTGTACCTCAGGCAGCCCTCATGTTGTGTGCAGTGTGTACCTGTGGCAGCCCCCATGTTGAGTGCAGTGTGTACCTGTGGCAACCCCCATGTTGAGTGCAGTGTGTACCTGTGGCAGCCCCCATGTTGTGTGCAGTGTGTACCTGTGGCAGCCCCCATGTTGTGTGCAGTGTGTACCTGAGGCAGCCCCCCCCCCCATGTTGTGTGCAGTGTGTACCTGTGGCAGCCCCCATGTTGTGTGCAGTGTGTACCTGTGGCAGCCCCCATGTTGAGTGCAGTGTGTACCTGTGGCAGCCCCCATGTTGAGTGCAGTGTGTACCTGTGGCAGCCCCCCCCCCATGTTGTGTGCAGTGTGTACCTGTGGCAGCCCCCCCATGTTGTGTGCAGTGTGTACCTGTGGCATCCCCCATGTTGTGTGCAGTGTGTACCTGTGGCAGCCCCCCCCCCCATGTTGTGTGCAGTGTGTACCTGAGGCAGCCCCCCCATGTTGTGTGCAGTGTGTACCTGAGGCAGCCCCCCCCATGTTGTGTGCAGTGTGTACCTGTGGCAGCCCCCATGTTGTGTGCAGTGTGTACCTGAGGCAGCCCCCATGTTGTGTGCAGTGTGTACCTGAGGCACCCCCCATGTTGTGTGCAGTGTGTACCTGAGGCAGCCCCCCCATGTTGAAGGCCCCTGTCTTGGAGATGGTGGGCCACCTCCCGGTGCGGTAGATGGTCTGGACCTCCTCCCCCAGGAACAAGCGGTGCTTGTTGAAGATGAAGCCGTACTGGTCCAGATGTAGGGGAACGTTGTTCTTCTCACACGTGTCGGGGTGGTCCCATACCACCCGGAATGGCAGATCGGGTGGAGGCAGAAAGTCGTTACACTGACCTTCAGAGGAAAGGAAATGGTAAAGGAAGGCAATCCTGGTGTTCTATCCCTGCTCCTTCAGGTTCTTTTATCTTCTTTTCTTTTGTTTCGTTTTCCACACGCTGCATGAGAGAGAGAGAGAGAGAGAGAGAGAGAGAGTGTCTGTGTGTGGCTGTGTGTGTGTGTGTGTGTGTGTGTGTGTGTGTGAAAGTGAGAGAGATACAAAACGAAACGCAATCTTATTTTACCAAGTTTATGAGATAAGCGAAACATGCTTTTTTCCACCCAGCCTTGGGAAAGAAAAAAAGAAAGAAAAAAGAGGGGTTTGGAGTGTAGGGATGCATCAAAAGAATACATGAGCACAGAACCATTAACAAGAAATATACCAACGACAAAAATCCACTGAAACTCACATAAGAAACTAATGAACAAGACAACTGCAAAGCAACAAACTACAAGAACTCTCCGTCCCAACCCCTACCCCAGTCTCCTTCCCGCCAACCCCATGCACATAGTGAGACTCTCAGATTTCAACATTCAGACGTGAATATGATTATTATCAATGGGGTTTATATTCATGATGATAGACCAATAACTTTTTTTCTGGTCCACAATAACACTGGTCAACGTGGAATAAAGAAAAAGAAAAAAAGAACAACGCATCTAACAAGATAATCAACTAGCTTTTTACATTGAAGTTTATATTTCCTGAAATAGGATTTGTAAGTTGATTCAAAGGAACAAATACTGCTCTAATTTTTAATTATCATGGGTAAACTGTTCCAAAGTCTCCCTCCTGGGTAAACCAGGCTAGTTTTAAAGAGGTCAATTCTTGATTTTCAGATGACTATATTATATGTGTACCTTACAGATAGTGTTAGAGGTACAAAGCCTTTCATTATACGAAACATCATCACTGCTTTATTATCGCATTTATACTGTAATTTATATGTAGATGGAAGAATGTCCCATGGTCAAATAGTCTCCAGGCGTTAAACTAGATTTTGAGAGCTCGTTTGTGGATTCTATATAGTGGTTTCAATGTATTGGCACTGCTCATGTCATATAGAGTTGAGGCATAATCGATAGACGATTGAATACATGCACGATACATTGGTTTTCGTGCTTTAAGATCCAAAAGGTTTTTAATTTTTATGAGCTGGAACACCTTTTGAGATATGCGCATGCACAGATCATCAATGTGGGATGACCAGGAAAGATTATTATCAACGGTAACTCCTAGAACTTTGAGGCTTTTTACTTCGTCAATCAGCGTACTTCCTGTGTGCATAGATGGGGTAGATGTTGTAGTATTCTGTCGTTTTTGTTGAGAGGTAATTAATATAATTATATTTTCTGATCGTTCAGTGACACGTGGCTAAGTTCAGTCCATCTATTTAGCTGATTAACATTATTTTGTGCATAGTGATAGTTCGCTTAGGTTAGAATGCTTCGAATGAATGGACGTATCGTCAGCGAAAAGTTCACATTATCCATTTGTATGAATAAAGAATTTAAATTGCGCATTACTTAAGACAATCCTGTGTTGACGGTTTGTAAGAAATGATATAACTAGAGAAAGAGCATGGTCAGAAAGTCTATATATAGCCAGTTTTTTTAGAAGCAGAAAACATCGAAAGCTTTTGCGAAGTCGACGAACAGAACCCATGTGATTTTTTTTTATCATTTATATTCATAAGCCATTCTTCGATAAGATTTGTTAATGCGGTATGACATGAATGGTTGGTTCTAAATCCTGACTGATTGGGATAAAGTAGATCATTCTTTTGAACATGAGACATAAGATTATAGACATGCTTTTCGAAGGTTTTGAAAGAACTGATAAAATTGAAATAGGTCTGTAATTTGAGGGATTAGTTTTATCTCCAGATTTATAGCGTGGGATCATTTTGGCTAATTTCACTATCTGTCACTCGTTTTTATCTGTCTCCAGGATTGTCAGCACTCACTGTCTGTCTCCAGGACTGTCAGCACTCACTGTCTGTCTCCAGGACTGTCAGCACTCACTGTCTGTCTCCAGGACTGTCAGCACTCACTGTCTTGTCTGTCT
>NC_134898.1:202500-215000 GCF_041734735.1 Babylonia areolata
GGCAACTAAAGAAACTACACATGAGGAGACAGACACTAACCTGCCACGAATGCCCGAGAAGACTGCTGAGAAGATTGTATGACCTGGTTGTTTTGACTTGAACCTGAAGACTTTCTGTGTCAGTGGAGCAGATGGGGAATGGTGGAGTGCTGGCCTTCATTGTCCTTTTATGTGCTGCAGATCAACCACATTGTGACCCACATTGTACCCACATTGTGACCCACATTGTAACAACAGTGTGACCCGCTACTGACCGGCCTAAAGATGCCGTCGCCACTGTCTCTGGTTCGTCCTCTTCATGGCGACATCACCCAAAGCACATTGAACGACACTGCCCGGAAACAGGTGCGTGAACAGAGTACAGGAAGAACGTTAACAAATGAAGATACCTGCAGGATTAAGGCCTTGAACAGAATACAGGAAGAACGTTAACAAATGAAGATACCAACAGGATTAAGGCCGTGAACAGAATACAGGAAGAACGTTAACAAATGAAGATACCAACAGGATTAAGGCCGTGAACAGAATACAGGAAGAACGTTAACAAATGAAGATACCTGCAGAATTAAGGCCTTGAACAGAATACAGGAAGAACGTTAACAACTGAAGATACCAACAGGATTAAGGCCGTGAACAGAATACAGGAAGGACGTTAACAAATGAAGATACCTGCAGGATTAAGGCCGTGAACAGAATACAGGAAGAACGTTAACAAATGAAGATACCTGCAGGATTAAGGCCGTGAACAGAATACAGGAAGAACGTTAACAAATCAAGATACCAACAGGATTATTAAGGCCCAAAATATGATACAGATAGTCGACAAATTGTTCTTGCGTCCTCAAAAAGTGAAAGATCAATAATAAAGAGGAACAGGAACACATTCAATGTCAGACAGACAGACAGACAGACAGACAGACAAACACACACACACACACACACACACACACACACACACACACACACACACACACACACACACACACACACACACACACACACACACACACGAATACGTGTTTCGGGAATGTATTTTCTAGAGGGCGTCATGGGTGGGCGGGTGGTTTCCAATGCTCAACTGCGCGAGTTTATTTTGGCATGTGCGTGCGTGCGTGCGTGCGTGTGTGTGTGTGTGTGTGTGTGTGTGTGTGTGTGTGTGTGTGTGTGTGTGTGTGTGTGTGTGTGTGTGTGTAGAGGGAGAAGAAAGGAGGAGGGGGGAACGAAGAGTTCTGGAAACGCAAACAAATGGACGATCATTTATAACGGATGAAGAAAAGACAAAGGAAAAAAGAACATCAAGGTTCATCGAGAGCCAAGACCAACAAGACCAGAAACATAAAGACACTGTAACAATCACTGTAACAGACCAACACCAGTCACTGTAACAGACCAACACCAGTCATTGTGACAGACCAACACCAGTCACAGACCAACACCAGTCACTGTAACAGACCAACACCAGTCAAAGACCAACACCAGTCACAGACCAACACCAGTCACAGACCAACACCAGTCACTGTAACAGACCAACACCAGTCAAAGACCAACACCAGTCACAGACCAACACCAGTCACAGACCAACACCAGTCACAGACCAACGCCAGTCACTGTAACAGACCAACACCAGTCACAGACCAACACCAGTCACAGATCAACACCAGTCACAGACCAACGCCAGTCATTGTAACAGACCAACACCAGTCACAGACCAACACCAGTCACAGACCAACACCAGTCACTGTAACAGACCAACACCAGTCACAGACCAACACCAGTCACAGACCAACACCAGTCACTGTAACAGACCAACACCAGTCACTGTGACAGACCAACACCAGTCACTGTGACAGACCAACACCAGTCACAGACCAACACCAGTCACTGTAACAGACCAACACCAGTCACTGTGACAGACCAACACCAGTCACTGTGACAGACCAACACCAGTCACTGTGACAGACCAACACCAGTCACAGACCAACGCCAGTCATTGTAACAGACCAACACCAGTCATTGTAACAGACCAACACCAGTCACTGTGACAGACCAACACCAGTCACTGTGACAGACCAACACCAGTCACTGTGACAGACCAACACCAGTCACAGACCAACGCCAGTCATTGTAACAGACCAACACCAGTCACAGACCAACACCAGTCACTGTAACAGACCAACACCAGTCACAGACCAACACCAGTCACTGTGACAGACCAACACCAGTCACAGACCAACACCAGTCACTGTGACAGACCAACACCAGTCACAGACCAACACCAGTCACTGTAACAGACCAACACCAGTCACAGACCAACACCAGTCACTGTAACAGACCAACACCAGTCACAGACCAACACCAGTCACAGACCAACACCAGTCACTGTAACAGACCAACACCAGTCACAGACCAACACCAGTCACAGACCAACACCAGTCACAGACCAACACCAGTCACTGTAACAGACCAACACCAGTCACAGACCAACACCAGTCACTGTAACAGACCAACACCAGTCACAGACCAACACCAGTCACAGACCAACACCAGTCACAGACCAACACCAGTCACTGTGACAGACCAACACCAGTCACAGACCAACACCAGTCACTGTGACAGACCAACACCAGTCACAGACCAACACCAGTCACTGTAACAGACCAACACCAGTCACAGACCAACACCAGTCACAGACCAACACCAGACCAACACCAGTCACAGACCAACACCAGTCACAGACCAACACCAGTCACAGACCAACACCAGACCAACACCAGTCACAGACCAACACCAGTCACAGACCAACACCAGACCAACACCAGTCACAGGCCAACACCAGTCACAGACCAGCACCAGTCACTGTGACAGACCAACACCAGTCACAGACCAACACCAGTCACAGACCAACACCAGTCACTGTAACACAAACACACAAATGAATAAATACACAGACGAACAAATATCCACCCAACCAAACAGCCCAATTAATCAATAAATCGATTCATGAAAAAGATAAATAAATATCGTGGAAATTCAGCCTTGAGAGCACACAGAATAATCACACACTCCCAGATCAACATAATTACGAGCAGACCTGCTCGTGCCTAAACCCCCTTTGTGTGTATATGCAGGCAAAAGGTCAAATTCGCACGTTAAAGATCCTGTAGTCCATGTCAGCGTTCGGTAGGTTAAGGAAACAAAAACATAACCAGCATGCACACCTTCCGAAAACGGAGTATGGCTGCCTACACGGTGGTGTAAAAACGGCCATACACGTGAAAGCCCACTTGTGTACATACGAGTGAACGTGGGAATTGCAGCCCACTAACGAATGAAAAAAGATCATCATCATCAACGGTATTGTCGTTCTCGCCTTCTTTCTTGCGAATAGTACTCTCTCTCTCTCTCTCTCTCTCTCTCTCTCTCTCTCTCTATATATATATCTATCTATCTATATCTATCTATATATGTATATATGTATATATATAACACCAATGACTGTAACACATACTTATGTGTAACACCAGAATTTTATGACGTGAATGTGTGTGTGTGTATGTGTGTGTGTGGATAGATAGATAGATAAATAGATAGATAGATAGATAGGCAGATAGATAGAGTGATTGTACCTTTACATAGAGATAGTGTGTCCTAAAGGACAGTGACCCCACAGTGTTTGATCCAGATTAGACTTTCCAATGCAGTTAACATGGACACCACTATCAAGCCTTCTGTCCAACGGTTTCTGTCCGCCTCTTTCGTTAAAAGAACAATGAAAGCAGGGGGCAATCACCTCAAGGTGGGTGACCCCGAACCCTTTTGTTAACAATGGTAGTACTGATACTGCTGACAGAAGTTTGACCCCAAGCCCTTTGTTTACCATGGCATTGGATACAGTCCACTTTTCATCAACTTATCGTTTCACAAACAGTGACATCCGGGCACGTGCAACAAAGGCGATGTGTCCGGCAGGTGGGTGAACCTACACCTGTGTTTACAGTGATTGTGGAGACAGTTTGGATTCATCACAGCTCATTGTTCACAGCATGGAGCTATCATCATTCCTTGTTCACAGCATGGAGCTATCATCATTCCTTGTTCACAGCATGGACCTATCATCATTCCTTGTTCACACCATGGACCTATCACCATTCCTTGTTCACACCATGGACCGTTCACCATTCCTTGTTCACACCATGGACCTATCATCATTCCTTGTTCACAGCATGGAGCTATCATCATTCCTTGTTCACAGCATGGACCTATCATTATTCCTTGTTCACAGCATGGAGCTATCATCATTCCTTGTTCACAGCATGGACCTATCACCATTCCTTGTTCACAGCATGGACCTATCACCATTCCTTGTTCACACCATGGACCTATCACCATTCCTTGTTCACAGCATGGAGCTATCACCATTCCTTGTTCACACCATGGAGCTATCATCATTCCTTGTTCACACCATGGAGCTATCATCATTCCTTGTTCACACCATGGAGCTACCACCATTCCTTGTTCACACCATGGAGCTATCACCATTCCTTGTTCACAGCATGGAGCTATCACCATTCCTTGTTCACACCATGGAGCTATCATCATTCCTTGTTCACACCATGGAGCTATCATCATTCCTTGTTCACACCATGGAACTATCATCATTCCTTGTTCACACCATGGAGCTACCACCATTCCTTGTTCACAGCATGGACCTATCACCATTCCTTGTTCACACCATGGACCTATCAACATTCCTTGTTCACAGCATGGACCTATCACCATTCCTTGTTCACACCATGGACCGTTCACCATTCCTTGTTCACAACATGGAGCTATCAACATTCCTTGTTCACAGCATGGACCTATCACCATTCCTTGTTCACAGCATGGACCTATCACCATTCCTTGTTCACACCATGGACCTATCAACATTCCTTGTTCACAGCATGGACCTATCACCATTCCTTGTTCACAGCACCATCGACCTATTAGACTCCACACACACACACACACACACACACACACACACACCCCTTTCCCCGGCAGGGGTGGGGGTAGGGATTTTCATTATAGAAGAAAATAGACAATTGCAATTCTTTAGGCTCTGGGCGAAACCTGGCGTTGTGAAATTGCATCACAACATGAACGTCATGGCTTGCTTGCGTCATAATAAGAGTGACTCTGGTTACATGTAAACAACTTATCCCTTGTGGAAAGAACGTGATCGTTCCGAAAATTTGGAATATTTGACCGATTGATGTGTTTGATTTTCTTTTCTCTGTCTGTCTGTCTGTCTCTCTCTCATCTCTCTCTCTCTATCATCATTCCTTGTTCACACCATGGACCAATTATCATTCCTTGTTCACACCATGGACCTATCACCACTCCTTGTTCACATCATTCCTTGTTCACACCATGGACCTATCACCACTCCTTGTTCACACCATGGACCAATTATCGTTCCTTGCTCACACCATGGACCTATCACCATTCCTTGTTCACAACATGGACCATGATAATGTTTTGAATTCCTCTGACCCAACCGAAGCTCTAGATACTTTTTATGACATACTACTCTCTATAATAGATAAGCATGCGTCATTTCGGAGGAAAAGAGTTAAATGTCCCCATCTTCCCGGCTGGCTCACACCCGAAATCTCAAAAGCAATGGATAAACGCGATAGCCTTAAACGCGAAACAAAGAAAAAAGAGAAAGAAAATTTAGAACATTTACCAGAGTCTATTAAAAGACAAAAACAACGCGAAAAAGAAAAAAAAGAAAGCAGACTACAAAAAACAAAGAAACAAAGTAACAGATCTCATTCGTGCTTCAAAACAAGCACACTTCAACAAATTGTTAACAACCAACAGAGATACTTCCTCCATATGGCAAGCAATTAATGAAATTACTAACAAGTCTCGTGTTGAAATTCAAAAACACTACACTTGGTCGCCTGATGAATTCAACAATCATTTCCTAAACATAGCTGAGTCAACAAAATCTAACGAAACACTGTCCGCGGAAAATTATAATGTGCCATCCTCTCTTTTAATGTTTTGTAACAGCAGAATAGAACGAGAAGATTCCTTCAAGATACCTCCTCTTGCAGTCCATGAAGTTGGTGCTCTCATTTCCAGTCTAAGAAACAAAAAATCAATAGGACCTGATGGTATTAATTAAAACTCGCTCTCCCTTACATCGTTGTCCCTTACATTCATATACAACCTGTGCATCGAACAGGGTATGATTCCCCCTGCTCTTAAGTCAGCGAAAGTTATTCCATTACCGAAGTCAAAAGACACGTCTGATCTGAACAACTTTAGACCTTTTTCGCTTCTGTCAGTTTTGTCGAAACCACTCGAAAGACATGTTCATAAACATCTTATGCAATATCTGGAAAAACCTAAACTTTTCCATCCTTTGCAGTCAGGTTTCCAACATCGTCACTCATGTCAAACAGCGTTAGTCCAATTGTGTGATTCATGGTTGTCTGGCATCAACCGCAGTGAAATCGGAGGCGCTGTTTTTCTTGTCTTACAGAAAGCTTTCGATCTCGTTGACCACGAAATATTACTCACAAAGTTGTCATTGTATCTCAGAGACCCCACTACGCTGTCCTTTTTCGAATCATTCCTTACCGACAGAACACAACATGTGTTCACCAATGGTAGATTCTCTTCTACGGGAGCAATAAAAAGTGGAGTTCCTCAAGGATCAGTTTTAGGGCCACTTCTGTTCTGCATATTTATCAATGATCTTCCTTTGTCTTTATCAGACTCCAGAATCTCGTGTGACCTTTTTGCAGATGACACTTCCCTTCATTCCAGTACTGCCAGCGTTGCCTCAGTTCAGAATTCTCTTCAAACGGGCTTAAATGATGTTTCTAAATGGTGCAAATCCAACTGTATGACACTTCATCCCCAAAAAATAAAGAGTATGATTATCACATCAAGACAAAAGCACCAAGAAAATCCCCTTGTTCTCACCCTGAATGTCGATGATACCTCCATAGATCAAGTTCGCGAGCACCGCGTCTTGGGAGTCATAATTGATGAAGAACTGAAATGACAAGCTCACATTGATTCTGTCTGTAAAAGGTTGGCACGCAGTCTGTTCTTACTCAATCAGCTCAGACCTTACATAAAGAGTGAAGCTCGCAAAATGTTCTTCCACGCTCACTGTCTTTCTCACGTCAACTATGCATCTGTTGTCTGGAGCTGTGCTGCAGATGTTCATCTTAAGAAACTAAATTCTCTCCACAAGAGAGCAGCCAGATTAATTCTACCAGATCACTCACTGTCAACGTTAGAAAAGCAAGCCAGATTAAATATCCTTCCACTTCAAAACCAGCTAGAATTCAACAAAGCGTTACTCATGTACAAAACACACAATAACTTGGCACCGCAATATCTCCAACACCTGCTCACACGAGCTTCATGCCGATACGCTCTAACAAATACATTTTGCCACGTACCCGAATTGATTTGTTCAAAACTAGTTTTGCATTTTCGGGTGCATCCCTGTGGAACTCGCTTACTTTGCACATACAAACGGGCAGTTCTCTTCCTATTTTCAAATCAAGTCTGCATAAACATCTTCACCCCTTCCAACAGTAAATAACTCTGATCTTTGAATTACTGTAGACAGTAACAAAGGGGTCAGTTGTGTCTTATTTATTGTATCAGTCATTGTTGCTGTTGTTGTTGTTCTTTCCTTGCTTTCTCATTTCATCGTGTTTTGTTTTGCTCTTTTTTCGGGATGTTTCTGGAAATTCTATATTGATGACATCTCTCTCTCTCTCTCTCTCTCTCTCTCTCTCTCTCTCTCCTTCTCTCTCTCTGTGACTCACTGTCCTATCCATCTGTCAATCTTAGTGTGTGGGGGGAGGGAGGGGGTGCTGTCAGTGTGTGTGCGCGCGTGTGTGTTTATGTATATGTGTGCGCTCGCACGCGAGCGTCAGTGTGTGTATGCATGTGTGTGCACGGATGTGGGTGGGTGGGGGGAGGCGGGGGGGGGGGGGGGGGGGGGGGGGGGGGGGGGGGGGGGGGGTTCTTCATTATGTATACAATTCTGCATGAAAACCTTTTCCTTTCATTTATGTGTGTGATATTTGTAATAGATGTAGATTAGCAAGGACAGATTGGAAGAATAGGCAATGCCTAAAATCTTAATCCTTGAATAAAAACGTTTTGAGTTCTGAGTTTGAAAGAAACCACACTATCTATCTATCTATCTATCTATCTATCTATCTATCTATCTATATATATATATATATATATATATTACTGGGGTATATATAGATAGATAGATAGATAGATAGATAGATAGATAGTGTGGTTTCTTTCAAAATATGCATTGGAAAAAGAAAAGCAAAAGCACCCCGCTTCATTTACATTGTGGCCCTTGCGGTCTGCTGGAACATAAGCCACGTAAGTTAGACTGATTGAATGCAACACTACATATCATAACACGAATGCATTCTAATATAGTAACTAATTATGCCAGCAGTTACGTCACGCTGATAAAGAAATCCTTCGTCCAGTAATAGGTTGCTGGCGTTTGAGCAATTTAAGTACACCGGAAGTATTTTGATCACGTGACAGGCTATTACGGCACTCATCTAATTTCAATGACATTCATGGAACAGCTCATTCTATTCCCTTTCTGTAGACATACAGAAATTAACCCAAAGTCGTTTGTAGGGCCCAACGAAGGAAAAATGGCCCAGAAGTGGTGGCCTAGAGGTAACGCGTCCGCCTAGGAAGCGAGAGAATCTGAGCGCGCTGGTTCGAATCACGGCTCAGCCGTCGACATTTTCTCCCCATCCACTAGACCTTGAGTGGTGGTCTGGACGCTAGTCATTCGGATGAGACGATAAACCGAGGTCCTGTGTGAACCCACGGCAACAAAAGGGTTGTTCCTGGCAAAATTCTGTACAAAAAATCCACTTCGATAGGAAAAACAAATAAACTGCACACAGGAAAAAAATACAAAAAAATGGGTGGCGCTGTATTATAGCGACGCGCTCTTCCTGGGGAGAGCAGCCCGAATTTCACAGAGAGAAATATGTTGTGATAAAAAGAAATACAAAAAAAAAAAAAGAAAAAAAAGAAAGAAATTTACCATCCCTCTGCATTTATACCGTAATTTAAACTCGGCAGACAGGTAAATTATGATTTCTGACATAAAAACATGCAAAAAAAATATCACTGTGAAAAATTCCCCCCTCCCCCCACTAACGGTAACACTGTACACGGCCAACGTTAACAGCCAGCTGTAACACTGTACAAACAGCAAACGGTAACACTGCACCCGGCCAACGGTAACAGCCATCTGTAACACTGTACACAGCCATGGTAACACTGCACCCGGCCAACGGTAACAGCCATCTGTAACACTGTACACAGCCATGGTAACACTGTACCCGGCCAACGGTAACAGCCATCTGTAACATTGTACACAGCCATGGTAACACTGTACCCGGCCAACGGTAACAGCCATCTGTAACACTGTACACAGCCATGGTAACACTGCACCCGGCCAACGGTAACAGCCAGCTGTAACACTGTACACAGCCATGATAACACTGCACCCGGCCAACGGTAACAGCCTGCTGTAACACTGCACAGCCATGGTAACACTGCACCCGGCCAACGGTAACAGCCAGCTGTAACACTGTACACAGCCATGGTAACACTGCACCCGGCCAACGGTAACAGCCTGCTGTAACACTGCACAGCCATGATAACACTGCACCCGGCCAACGGTAACAGCCTGCTGTAACACTGTACACAGCCATGGTAACACTGTACCCGGCAAACGTTAACAGCCTGCTGTAACACTGCACAGCCATGGTAACACTGCACCCGGCCAACGGTAACAGCCTGCTGTAACACTGCACAGCCATGGTAACACTGCACCCGGCCAACGGTAACAGCCTGCTGTAACACTGTACACAGCCATGGTAACACTGCACCCGGCCAACGGTAACAGCCTGCTGTAACACTGCACAGCCATGGTAACACTGCACCCGGCCAACGGTAACAGCCTGCTGTAATACTGCACAGCCATGGTAACACTGCACCCGGCCAACGGTAACAGCCTGCTGTAACACTGCACAGCCATGGTAACACTGCACCCGGCCAACGGTAACAGCCTGCTGTAATACTGCACAGCCATGGTAACACTGCACCCGGCCAACGGTAACAGCCTGCTGTAACACTGTACAGCCATGGTAACACTGCACCCGGCCAACGGTAACAGCCTGCTGTAACACTGTACACACAGCCAACGGTAACACTGTGCACACAGCCAACGGAAACAGCCTGCTGTAACACTGTACACAGCCAACGGTAACAGCCTTCTGTAACACTGTACACACAACCAACGGTAACACTGTACACAGGCAACGGTAACAGCCTTCTGTAACACTGTACACACAACCAACGGTAACACTGTACACAACCAATGGTAACAGCCTTCTGTAACACTGTACACACAACCAACGGTAACACTGTACACAACCAATGGTAACAGCCTTCTGTAACACTGTACACACAACCAACGGTAACACTGTACACAACCAATGGTAACAGCCTTCTGTAACACTGTACACACAACCAACGGTAACACTGTACACAACCAATGGTTACAGCCTTCTGTAACACTGTACACAGACAACGGTAACAGCCTTCTGTAACACTGTACACACAACCAACGGTAACACTGTACACAGACAACGGTAACAGCCTGCTGTAACACTGTACACACAAGCAACGGTAACACTGTAGACGGGCGCAATAGCCAAGTGGTTAAAGCGTTGGACTGTCAATCTGAGGGTCCCGGGTTCGAATCACGGTGACGGCGCCTGGTGGGTAAAGGGTGGAGATTTTTACGATCTCCCAGGTCAACATATGTGCAGACCTGCTAGTGCCTGCACCCCCTGTATATGCAAGCAGAAGATCAAATACGCACGTTAAAGATCCTGTAAACCATGTCAGCGTTCGGTGGGTTATGGAAACAAGAACATACCCAGCATGCACACCCCCGAAAACGGAGTATGGCTGCCTACATGGCGGGGTAAAAACGGTCATACACGTAAAAGCCCACTCGTGTGCATACGAGTGAACGCAGAAGAAGAAGAAGAAGGTAACACTGTACACAGACAACGGTAACAGCCTGCTGTAACACTGTACATACGGCCAACGGTAACAGTGTGTGTAACAGTGTGCGTTCACACAGCCAACGGTAACAGTGTGTGTAACAGTGTGCGTTCACACAGCCAACGGTAACAGTGTGTGTGTGTGTGTGTGTGTGTGTGTGTGTGTGTGTGTGTGTGTGTGTGTGTGTGTGTGTGTTCACACAGACAACGGTAACAATGTGTGTTTAAACAGCTGAGCATTCGGTTCACTCAAGGACGCGTCGCTGCATTCGGACACATCCATGTGCGCTACACCACATGTGTTAAGCAGATGCCTGACCAGCAACGCAATCCGCTGCGCTTGATAAAAAGAAAAGAAAGATAAGTTCAAATGGATGAATAAATGAATAAGAATAACTCAGTAAATACATCTAAAAATAAACAAACAAACAAACAAAAACACACAAAAAAACAAGTAAGCAATTACTGAATTAGATAAAGAAATAATATTAAATGTAAAAAATAAAACAAAATTAAAACAAATAATTATTATAAACAAACACACAAACACACATCGTTCGTTTATTTATTTATAGTCTGTTCATCTAAGATGATTATATTAGACTGATACAAACACACATGTACGCACACACATACTAACACAAATGTACAAACACACATGTACGCACACACACACACACAAACGTTCACAACACATACTTACTTACACGCACACACAGAAACAGACTGAAAGACGGAGAGAGTAAAACAGAGACAGACAGACAGGAAAGAAAGAAGACAGAGGAAGAATGACCAGATTGAACAGACACAGTGCTAAATATAGCTTTTTAAAATATGAGAACCACAACAACAAGAAGAAGATGATGATGATGATGATGATGATGATGACAGTGAAAATAGAAAAAAAAGAAGACAATGAAGTAAAAGTAAACACATTTTCTTTCACTACACAATGACATTATAATAAGAAACAAACACTTACCGATGATTCCTCTCTGTGTTTGCCTTGAGGGCCTTCTGAAGCAGTGACTGGCAGCACATCACGGCATGGTGTCATTTCGGCTTTCTCCTTCACTGAAGATGGGGACTACAATGGCTGCCCTTCGCGGGACACGCTCATCTCAAGCAATGATGCAGCCAGCTGCTGGAAGCTTGGGTCCATTCCATTGATTTGACCGACACAGAACCAACAGTGACGATGGGACATGGTGTAAGGGAGACAAACACTTTATTATTGAACATTTTCTGATATACCATAGTTGTCTCCTCTGAACAGTCTCTCTCTCTCTCTCTCAATTATATTCGGCAAACTGGTCCATTCTACCTCATTAATGTCCTCTG